>NC_061121.1:231944439-232035513 GCF_002878395.1 Capsicum annuum | reverse complement strand
GTGTGCTATAGCCCATGGTTTTGGGGGTGGGCCCGGGGTCTGGGTGTGATATGGGCCAAAAATTAATTAGGGCATGCCAGGGAGGCTGGGGATTGTCCTAATGTGGTTCATTTAATTTTTCATGGCCATTTGGGTGGACAAACAAGCAAAACAGTGCGAACAGGACATTTTTGGGTCAAATCTGTGTGCTATAGCCCAAGGTTTTGGGGTGGACCCGGAGTCCGGCGTGCTGTGGGCCAAAAATCGACCGTGCCGTGCTAGGGGGCTGGGGATAATCCCAGTGTGGTTCATTTAATTTTTTGTGGCCAAATCTGTGTGCTATAGCCCACAGTTATGGGGGTGGGCCTGGGTTCCGGGCGTGCTGTGGGCCAAAAATCGACCGGGGCACGCTAGGGAGGCTAGAGATCATGCTCGTTTTGTCCATTTAATTTTTTGTTGCCATTTGTGTAGCTAAACAGGCAAAATGGTGTGAACGGGGCATTTTTGGGCCAAATCTGTTAGCTATAGCCCACGGTTTCGGGCTTAGGTCCTGGTGTGATGTGGGCTAAAAATTGACCGAGGCATGACAGGGAGGTTGGGGATCATCCCAGTGTAGTCCGTTTAATTTTTCATGGCCATTTGGGAGGAAAAATAGAGAAACGGTGCGAACGGGGTATTTTCGGGCCAAATCAGTGTGCTATAACCCACAGTTTTGGGGGTGGGCCCGGGGTCCGGTGTGATATGGTCCAAAAATCAATTGGGGCATGCCAGGGAGGATGAGGATCGTCCTAATGTGGTTCATTTAATTTTTCATGGCCATTTGGGTGGACAAACAGGCAAAACAGTGCGAAACAGGGCATTTTTGGGCCAAATCTGTGTGCTATAGCCTAGGGTTTCGGGGTGGGCCCGGGGTCCGGGTGTGCTATTGGTTGAAAATTGATCGAGGCATGCCAAGGAGGCTGGGGATCGTCCCAGTGTAGTCCGTTTAATTTTTCATGGCCATTTGGGAGGACAAAAAGAGAAACGGTGCGAATAGGGTATTTTTGGGCCAAATCAGTGTGCTATAGCCCACGGTTTTGGGGGTGGCCCGGGGTCCAGGTGTGATATGGGCTGAAAATTAATTGGGGCATGCCAGGGAGGCTGGGGATCGTCCTAATGTGGTTCGTTTAATCTTTCATGGCCATTTGGGTTGACAAACAGGTAAAATAGTACGAAGAGGGCATTTTTGGGCCAAATCTGTGTGCTATAGCCCAAGGCTTGAGGGTGGACCCGGGGTCCGGCGTGCTGTGGGCCATAAATCGACCGTGCCATGCCAGGGAGGCTGGAGATCATCCTAGTATGGTATGGGCCAGGGGTCCGGGTGTGCTATGGGTTAAAAATTGATCAGGGCATGCCAGGGAGCCTGGGAGCCATTCCAGTATGGTCCGTTTAATTTTTTGTGGATATTTGGCTAGACAAACAGGAGAAACGGTGCAAATGGGGCATTTTCAGGCCAAATTTCTGTGCTATAGCCCACGGTTGAAGGGGTGGGACCGAGTTTTGGGCGTGTCGTAGGCCAAAAATTGATCCAAGCATGCTAGGGAGGCGAGGGATCATCCCCGAGTGGTCTGCTTAATTTTTTTTGGTTATTTGAGTGGACAAACAGGCAAAATGGTGTGAACGGGGCATTTTCAGGCCAAATCTGTCTGCTAAGCCCACAGTTTCAGGGTGGACCAGGGGTGCGAGCGTGCTGTGGGCCAAAAATTGACCGGGGCATGCTAGGGTGGCTGGGGATCATTCCAGTGTGATCTATTTAATTTTCCGTGGCCATTTGGGTGGACAAATAGGTGAAATAGTGCAAATGGGACATTTTTGGGCCAAATCTGTGTGCTATAGCCCACGGTTTCAGGGGTGGGCCCGGGGCCCGGGTGTGCTGTAGGCCAAAAATCGACTGGGGCATGCCAGGGAGGTTGAAGATCATACCCAGTATGGTTCGTTTAAGTTTTCATGGTTATTTGGGTGGACAAACAGGCGAAACGGGGCAAACGGGGCATTTTCAAGCCAAATTTGTGTGCTATAACCAACGGTTTTGAGGGTGGGCCGAGGGTCTGGGCGTGTCATGGCTCGAAAATTGATCAGGGCCTGCCATGAAGGCTGGGGATCGTCTAAGCGTGTTTCGTTTAATTTTTTGTGGCCATTTGGGTAGGCAAACAGGCGAAATAGTGAAACCAGGGCATATTTGGGCTAAATCTGTGTGCTATAGCCTATAGTTTTGGGGGTGGGCCCGGGGTTCGGGCATGCTGTGGGTCAAAAATTGATTGGGGTATGCTAGGGAGGCTGGGGATCATCCCAGTATGGTTCGTTTAATTTTTCATCGCCATTTGGGTGGATAAATAGGCAAAACGATGCAAACGAGGCATTTTTGGGCAAAATTTGTGTTCTGTAGCCCACGGTATCAAGGGTGGGCCCGAGGTTCGGGCGTGATGTGGGCCAAAAATCAATCGAGGCATGCCAAGTAAGCTGGAGATAATTTTAGTGTGGTCCGTTTAATTATTCGTAGCCATTTGGGTGGACAAACAGGCAAAACATTACGAACGGGGCATTTTTAGGCAAAATCTGTGTACTATATCCCATGGTTTTGAGGGTGGGCTCGGGTGTGCTGTGGGCCAAAAATTGACTGGGGCATGCCAGGGTGGTTAGGGATCGTCTCAGTGTAGTCTATTTAATTTTTCGTGGCCATTTGGGTGGACAAACAGGCAAAACGGTGCGAACGGGGTATTTTCAGGCAAAATCTTGGTGCTATAGCCCACGGTTTTGGGGGTGGGCCTTGGGTCCGGGTGTGCTGTGGACCAAAAATTGATTGGGGCATGCCAGGGAGGTTGGGGATTGTCCCAGTGTGGTCCATTTAATTTTTCGTTGATATTTGAGTGGACAAATAGGCGAAACGGTGCGAACGAGGCATTTTTGGGCCAAATATATGTGCTATAGCCCACGATTTCAGGGGTGGGTCCGGATTACGGGCGTGGTGTTGGTCAAAAATCGATCGGGACGTGCTGGGGAGGCTGAGGATCATCCTAATGTGGTCTATTTAATTTTTCTTGGCCATTTGGGTGGACAAAAAGGCAAAACAGTGCGAACGAGGCATTTTCAAGTAAAATCTCTGTGCTATAGCCTACGGTTTTGGGGGTGGGCCCAAGGACTGGGTATGGTGTGGGCTAAAAATAGACCGAGGCATCCCAGGGAGGTTGAGGATCATCCCAGTATGGTCCGTTTAAATTTTTGTGTCCATTTGGGTGGACAAACAGGCAAAACAGTGCGAACGAGGCATTGTTAGGCCAAATCAGTGTGCTATAGCTGAGGGTTTCGAGGGTGGGCCCGGGGATCGAGCATCTATGGGCTGAAAATTGATCGGGGCCTGCCAGGGAGGTTGGGAATCATTCAAGTATGGTCCGTTTGATTTTTTGTGGCCATTTGGGTGGACAAACAGGAGAAACGGTGCGAACGGGGAATTTTTGGGCTAAATCTGTGTGGTATAGCCTACGGTTTCAGGGGTAGGCTCGAGGTCCAGGCGTGTTGTGGGCCAAAAGTCTATCGGGGCATGCCAGGGAAGCTGGGGATCATCCCAGTGTAGTCTATTTAATTTTTTATGGCCGTTAAGGTAGGCAATCAGGAGAAACGATGCGAATGGGGCATTTTTGAGCTAAATCTGTGTGCTATAGCCCACGGTTTTAGGGGATGGGCTAGGGGTCCGAGCGTACTATGGGCTAAAAATTAATCGAGGCGTGCCAGGAAGGCTGGGAATCATCCCAGTATGGTCCATTTAATTTTTCGTGGCCATTTAGATGGACAAACAGGTAGAGCGGTGCGAACGGGGTATATTCGGGCCAAATCTGTGTGCTATAGCCCACGGTTTTGGGGGTGGGCCTCGGGTTTGGGCGTGCTTTGGGCTGAAAATTGACGAGGGCATGCAAGAGAGGTTAGAGATCATCCCAGTACAGTCCGTTTAATTTTTCATGGCCATTTGGGTGGACAAACAGGCAAAAAGGTGCGAATGGGGCATTTTTAGGCTACATCTGTGTGCTATAGCTCACGGTTTAGGGGGTGAGACCGGGGTCCGGGCTTGCTATTAGACGAAGATCGATCGAAATATGCCACGGAGGCTGGGGATCATCCCAGTGTGGTCCATTTAATTTTTCCTAGCCATTTGGGTGGACAAACAAGCAAAAGCGTGCGATCATGGCATTTTCAGGCCAAATCTGTGTGTTATAGCCCACGATTTTGAGGGTGGCCCCGGGGTCTGGGTGTGCTGTGGGTCGAAAATCAACCGGGGCATGCCAGGGAGGCTGGGGATCATCCCAGTATGGTCCATTTAATTTTTCTTTCCATTTGGGCAGATAAATAGGTAAAATGGTACAAACGGGGCATTTTCGAGCAAAATCTGTGTGCTATGGCACACGGTTTCGGGGGATGGGCCAGGGGTCCGGGCGTGCTGTGGGCCAAAAATCAACCAGGGCGTGCCAGGGAGGCTGGGAATCATCCCAGTATGGTCCATTTAATTTTTTGTGGCCATTTGGGTGGACAAACAGGTAAAATGATGTGAACGAGGCATATTCGGGCCAAATCTGTGTGCTATAGCCTACGGTTTCGGGGGAGGGCCTCGGGTCCGGGAGTGCTGTGGGTAAAAAATAAATAAGGGCATGCATGGGAGGCTGGGGATCATCCCAGTGTAGTTCGTTTAATTTTTCATGGCCATTTGGGTAGGCAAACAGGTGAAACGGTGTGAACGGGGCATTTTTAGGCTAAATCTGTGTGTGATAGACCACGGTTTCGGGGGTGAGACCGGGGTCTGGGCTTGTTATGGACCGAAAATCATTAGGGGCATGCCACGGAGGCTGGGGATCGTCTCAGTGTAGTCCGTTTAATTTTTTATAGCCATTTGGGTGGACAAATAAGCAAAACAGTGCGAACATGGAATTTTTAGGCCAAATCTGTATGCTATAGTCCACAGTTTTGGGGGTGGGCCCTGATCTGGGCTCTGTGGGCCAAAAATCAATCGGGGCGTGCCAGGGAGGCTGGGGATCATCCCAGTGTGGTCCGTTCAATTTTTCATGGTGTTTGGGTAGACAAACAGGCGAAACGGTGCGAACGGGGTATTTTTTGGGCTAAAATTGTGTGCTATGACCCACGGTTTCGGGGGTAGGCTGAGGGTTCAGGCGTGCTGCAAGCGAAAAATCGATCGGGGCATGCTAGGGAAGCTTGGGATCATCCCAGTATAGTTTGTTTAATTTTTCTTAGATATTTGGATAGACAAACAGGCAAAACGGTGCGAACGGGCCATTTTCGGGCCAAATCTGTGTGCTATAGCCCTCAATTTTGATGGTGGGCCTGAAGTCCGGGCGTGCTATAGGCCAAAAATCAACCGGGGCATGCCAGGGAGGCTAGGGATCGTCCAAGTGTGGTCTGTTTAATTTCTCATGGTATTTTGGTGGACAAACAGGAGAAACGGTGTGAATGGGGCATTTTTGGGCCAAATCTGTGTGCTATAGCCCACGGTTTCTAGGGTGGTCCCGAGTTTCGGGTGTACTGTGGGCCGAAAATCGATCGAGGCGTGCCAAGGAGGCTGGGGATCATCTCAGTGTGGTTCGTTTAATTTTTTGTGGTAATTTGGGTGGACAAACAGGCGAAACATTGTGAACAGGGCATTTTTGGGCCAAATCTACGTGCTATAGCCCACGGTTTAGGGGGTGTGCTCGGGGTTCGATTGTGTTGTGAGCTAAAAATTGATCGGAGCATGCCAGGGAGGCTTGGGATAATCCTAGTGTGGTCCGTTTAATTTTTTGTTGCCATTTGGGTGGAAAATAGACAAAAAGGTACGAACGGGGCATTTTCATGCTAAATTTTTGCGCTATAGCCTACAGTTTTGGGGGTGGGCCCAGGGTTCGAGCATGCTGTTTGCCAAAAATCGACCAAAGCATGCTAGGGAGGCTGGGGATCGTCCTATTATAGTTTGTTTAATTTTTTGTGGCCATTTGGGTGGACAAACAAGCGAAACAGTGAGAACGGAAATTTTCGGGCCAAATCTGTGTGCTATGCCCATAGTTTCAACGGTGGACTCGGGGTTCAGGCGCGCATTGGGTCAAAACTTAATCGTGGCATGCCAGGGAGGCTAGGGATCATCCCAGTGTGATTCGTTTAATTTTTCGTGGCCATTTGGGAGGACAAACAGGCTAAACGGTGCGAACGAGGTATTTTCAGGCCAAATTTGTGTGCTATAGCCCACGGTTTTGGGGTTGGGCAAGGGGTCCGAGCGTGCTATGGGCCAAAAACTAATCAGGGCATGCCAGGGAGCCTGGGAATCATCCCAGTATGGTCTGTTTAATTTTTTATGGCCATTTGGGTGGACAAACAGTAGAAACGGTGCGAACGAGTCATTTTCAGGATAATTTTTTGTGCAATAGCCCACGGTTTTAGGCGTGGGACCATGGTTCGGGCGTGCTGTGGGCCGAAAATTGATTGAGGCATGCCAGGAAGGATGGGGATTATCCCAGTATGGTCTGTTTAATTTTTTGTGGACATTTGGGTGGACAAACAGGCAAAACGGTGCGAACAGGGAATTTTCGGGCAAAACTGTCTGCTAAGCCCACGATTTCCAGGGTGGGCTAGGGGTCCAAGCATGAAGTGGGCTGAAAATATTTTGGGGCATGCTAGGGTGGCTGGGGATCATCCCAGTGTGATCTGTTTAATTATACGAGGCTATTTGGATGCACAAACAGGCAAAATGGAGTGAACGGGGCATTTTTGGGCTGAATTTGTGTGTTATAGCCCACGGTTTTGAGGGTGGGCCCGGGGTCCAAGTGTGCTATGGGCGACAAATTGACCGAATAATTCCAGAGAGGTTAATAATCATCCCAGTGTTGTCCTTTTAAGTTTTCGCGGCCATTTGGGTGGACAAATAGGCAAAATGGTGCAAACGGGGCATTTTGCGCCAAATCTGTGTGCTATAACCCACGGTTTTGGGGGTGGGTCAAGGGTTCGAGCGTGCCGTGGCCCAAAAATTGATCAGGGCATGCCAGGGAGGTTAGGGATCGTCTAAGTATGGTCCGTTTAATTCTTCGTGGCCATTTGGGTAGGCAAATAGGCAAAACGGTGCAAACGAGGCATATTTGGGCCAAATCTGTGTGCTATAGCCCACAGATTTGGGGGTGGGCTCGGGGTTCGGGCGTGCTGTTGGCTGTAAATCAACCGAAGCATGCCAGGGAGGATGTGGATCATTCCTATTTGGTTCGTTTAATTTTTTGTGGCCATTTGGGTGGACAAACTAGCGAAATAATGAGAACGAGGTTTTTAAGGCCAAATCTGTGTGTTAAGCCTACGGTTTCGGGGCTGGGCCTGGGGTCCAGGCGTGTTGTGGGTCGAAAATCTACTGAAGCATGCCAAGGAGGCTGGGGATCATCCCAGTGTGATCCATTTAATTTTTTGTGGCCATTTGTGTGGACAAATAGGCTAAACGGTGCGAACGGGGAATTTTCGGGTCAAATTTATATGCTATATCCCACGTTTTTGGTGATGGGCCAGGGGTTCGAACATGCTATGGGCTAAAAATTGATCGGGTCATGTCAGGGAGCCTGAGAATCATCCCAGTATGGTCTATTTAATTTTTTGTGGCTATTTGGGTGGACAAACAGGCAAAATGGTGCGAACTGGGAATTTTCAGGCTAAATCTGTGTGCTATAGCCCACGGTTTCAGGGTTGGGACCAGGGTCTGAGTGTGCTGTAGGCCAAAACTCGATCGGGGCATCTCAGGGAAGCTGGGGATCATCCCAGTGTGGTCTGTTTAATTTTTCGTTGCCATTTTGGTGGACAAACAGGCAAAATGGTGCGAACAGGGCATTTTGGGGCCAAATCCGTCTGCTAAGCCCATAGTTTTGGGGTTGGGCCAGGGGTTCGGGCATGCTGTGGGCCAAAAATTGATCGAGGCATGCTAGGGTGGCTGAGGATCATCCCAGTGTGATCTGTTTAATTTTTCGTGGCTATTTGGGTGGACAAACAGGTGAAATATAGCGAATGTGGCATTTTTGGGCCACATCTGTGTGCTATAGCCCACAGTTTTTGGGGTGGGCCTGGGGTCCGGGTGTGATGTATGCCAAAATTTAACTGGGGCATTCCAGGGAGGTTGGGGATCATCACAGTGTGGTCCGTTTAAGTTTTTGTGGCCATTTGGGTAGACAAACAGGCGAAACTGTGCAAACGAGTCATTTTTGGTCAAAATCTGTGTGTGATAACACACGGTTTTGGGGATGGGCCAAGGGTCCGGGCGTGTCGTGACCTAAAAATCGATTGGGGCATGCCAGGGAGGCTTGGAATTGTCTAACTATGGTCGGTTTAATTTTTTGTGGCCATTTGGGTAGGCAAACAGGTGAAACGATGCAAACGGGGTATTTTTGGGCCAAATCTGTGTGCTAAGCCCACAGTTTTGAGGGTGGGCCTAGGGTTCGACCATGCTGTGGGATGAAAATCAATTGGGGCATGCTAGGAAGGCTAGGGATCATCCCAGTGTGGTCCATTTAATTTTTCTCGGCCATTTGGGTGGACAAACAGGTAAAACAGTGTAAACGAGGCATTTTAGGGCAAAATTAAACTGTTCTAGCCCACGGTTGTAGAGGTGGGCCCGGGGTCCGGGCATGCTATGAGCCAAAAATTGATCGAGGCATGCCAGGTAAGTTGGGGATTATTTCAGTGTGGTCCGTTTAATTTTTCATAGCCATTTGGGTGGACAAACTGGCTAACGATGTGAACGGGGCATTTTTGGGCCAAATCTATGTGCTATAGCCCACAGTTTTGAGGGTGGGCTCGGGTGTGCTGTGGGCTAAAAATCGATCGAGGTGAGCCAGGGAGGTTGAGGATCGTCCCAGTGTGGTCCGTTTAATTTTTTGTGGCCATTTGGGTGTACAAACAGGCAGAATGGTGTGAATAGGGCATTTTCGGGCCAAATCTTTATGCTATAGCCCACGATTTTAGGGGTGGGCCCAGGGTTTGGGCGTTTTATGGATCAAACATCGATTAGGATGTGCCAGGGAGGCTGGGGATTGTCCCAGTATGGTCCATTTAATTTCTCTTGGACATTTGTGTGGACTAACAGGTGAAACGGTGCGAACGAGGCATTTTTTAGCAAAATCTGTGTGCTATAGCCTACAATTTCGGGGGTGGGACTGGCGTCTGAGCGTGCTGTGGGCTGAAAATCAATAGGGACATGCCAGGGAGGGTGGGAATCGTCCAAGTATGGTCCATTTAATTTTTTGTGGCCATTTAGGTGGACAAACAGGCGAAACGGTGCAAACAGGCATTTTTGGGCCAAATCTGTGCAAACAGGCATTTGGGGGTGAGTAAATGGGGCAATTTCGGGCCAAATCTATGTGCTATTGCCCACGATTTTGGGGGAGGGCCCAGTGTCCGGGCGTGCTGTGGGCTGAAAATCCACTGGGGCATGCCAAGAAGGCTGGGGATCATCTAATTAAGGTCCGTTTAATTCTTCGTAGCCATTTGCATGGACAAATAGGAGAAACGGTGCGAATGGGGAATTTTTGGGCCAAATTTGTATGCTATAGCTTATGGTTTTGGGGGTGGGCTCGAGGTCCAGGTGTGCTGTCAGTTGAAAGTCTATCGGGATGTGCCAGGGAGTCTGGGGATCATCCCAGTGTGGTCCGTTTAATTTTTCGTGGCCATTAAGGTTGAGTAACAGGCAAAACAGAGTGAATGGGGCAATTTTGGGCCAAATCTGTGTGCTATTGCCCACAATTTTGGGGGAGAGCCCAGTGTTCGGGCGTACTGTGGGCTGAAAATCCACCGGGACATGACAAGGAGGCTGGGGATCATCCCAGTGTGTTCCGTTTAAATTTTCTTGCCATTTGGGTGGACAAACAGGCAAAATGGTGCAAACGGGGCATTTCAGGTAAAATTTGCGTGCTATAGCCCACGATTTTGGGGGTGGGCCAGGGGTTCGGGCGTGCAGTAGGCCAAAAATAGACCGGGGTGTGCTAGGGAGGCTGGGAATCATCCCAGTATGGTCCATTTAATTTTTTATGGCCATTTCGATGGACAAATAGTCAAAATGGTGCGAATGGGGCATATTCGGTCCAAATCTGTGTGCTATAGCCCATGGTTTCAAGGGTGGGCCCTGGGTTCGGGTGTGCTATCGGCAAAAAATTGACTGGGGCATGCCAGGGAGGCTAGGGATCGTCCCTGTGTAGTTCGTTTAATTTTTCATGGCCATTTGGGTGGACAAACAGGCGAAACAATGCGATCGGGGTATTTTCGGTCCAAATTTGTGTGCTAAACCCATTGTTTCGGGGTTAGGCCCGGGGTTCGGGCATACTGTTGGTCAAAAATCAACCAAGGCATGTCAGGGAGGCTGGGGATCGTCCCAGTATGGTCCGTTTAATTATTTGTGGCTATTTTAGTGGACGAATAGGCAAAATGGTATGAACGGGATATTTTTAGGCCAAATCTGTGTGCTTTAGCCCACGGTTTTGGGGGTGGGTCCGGGGTTCGGGCATGCTATGGGCTGAAAATTGACCAGGGCGTGCCAGGGAGGCTGGGGATTATCCCAATATGGTCCGATAATTTTTCGTGGCCATTTGGTTAACAAACAGGCGAAACGGTTACTACAGGGTATTTTTGGGCCAAATCTGTGTGCTATAGCCCATGGTTTTGGGGGTGAGATCGGGGTACAGGCGTGCTGTGGGCCAAAAATTGACCAGGGCGTGCCACGGAGGCTGGGGATCTCCCAGTATGGTCTGTTTAATTTTTCGTGGCCATTTGGGTGACAAATAAGCGAAACAGTGCGAACATGGCATTTTTGGGCAAAATCTTTGTGCTATAGCCCATGGTTTTAGGGGTGGTCCTAGGGTCTAGGCGTGTTGTGGGCCAAAAATCGACCGGGGCATGCCTGGGAGGATGGGAATAATCTCAGTGTAGTCCGTTCAATATTTTGTCGCCATTTGGGTGGATAAATAGGCAAAACGGAGCAAACCTGGTATTTTTTGGTCAAATCTGTGTGCTATTACCTACGGTTTTGGGGGTGGGCCCAGGGTCTAGGCATGCTGTGCGTCAAAAATCAATCGGGGCATGCCAGGGAGCCTGGGGATCATTCCAGTGTGGTTCGTTTAATTTTTTGTGGCCATTTGGGTGGACAAAATGGCAAAACGGTGCGAACGGGCCATTTTCTGGCCAAATCTGTGTGCTATAGCCCACGATTTCGGGGGTGGGCCCGGGTTTCGTGTGTGTTGTGGGTGAAAAATTCTCGGGGCATGCTAAGGAGGTTGGGGATCATCCCAGTGTGGTCCATTTAATTTTTTGTGGCCATTTGGGGAGATATACAGCCGAAACGATGCGAACGAGGCATTTTCAAGCCAAATCTATGTTCTATAGCCTACGGTTCGGGGGTGGGACCAGATTTTGGGCGTGTTGTATACCAGAAATTGACTGGGGCATGCCAGGGAGACTGGGGATCATCCCACTATGCTCCGTTTAATTTTTTGTGGCTATTTAGGTTGACAAACAGGAGAAACGGTGCAAACAGGGCATTTTCGGGCCAAATCTGTGTGTTATAGCGCATGGTTTAGGGGGTGGGCCCGGGTACTGGGCGTGCTTTGGGCCGAAAATCGACTGGGGAGGGCCAGGGAGGCTGGGGATTATCCCAGTATGGCCCATTTAATTTTCATGGCCATTTGGATGGACAAAAAGGAAAAATTATGGAAACGGGGCATTTTAGGACCAAATCTTTGTGCTATAGCCCACGGTTTCAGGGGTAGGCCAGGGATCCGGATGTGCTGTGGGATAAAAATCAATAGAGGCATGCCAGGGAGTTTGGTAATCGTCCCAGTATGGTCCGTTTAATTTTTCGTGGCCATTGAGGCGGACAAACAGGCGAAACGGTGCAAATGAGGTATTTTTTAGCCAAATTTGTATGCTATATCCTACGATTTCGGGGGTGGGCCTGGGTTTCGGGCATGTTGTTAGCTAAAAATTGATTGGGGCGTACTAAGGAGGCTGAGGATCATCCCAGTATAGTCTGTTTAATCTGTTGTGGCCATTTGGGTGGACAAACAGGCGAAACGGTGCAAACGGGGCATTTTGGGTAAAATCTGTGAGCTAAGACCACGGTTTTGGGGGTGGGCCCTGGGTCAGGGCTGTATGCTATAGCCCACGATTTTGGGGGTGGGATTGGGATCAGGGCGTGCTATGGGCTGAAAATCGATCGGGGCGTGCCACGGAGGTTGGAGATCATCCCAGTGTGGTCCATTTTATTTTTTGTGGCCATTTGGGTGGACGAAAATGTAAAACGATGCAAACGGAGCATTTTCAGGCTAAATTTTTGTGCTATAACCCAAGGTTTCGGGGATGGGCCCGAGTCCAGTTGTGCTGTGGGCCAAAAATTGATCGAGGCATGCCAGGGATGCTGGGGATCTTTCCAGTGTAGTCCGTTTAATTTTTTGTGGCCATTTGGGAGGATAAACAGGCGAAACGGTGTGAACGGGGAAATTTTAGGCCAAATCCATTTGCTATAGCCCACGATTTTGGGGGTGGGTTCGAGGTCCGGGGGTGTTGTGCGCCGAAAATTGATTGGGGCATTCTAGGTAAGCTGGGAATCGTCCAAGTGTGGTGCATTTAATTTTTCGTGGCCATTAGGGTGGATAAATAGGCAAAACGGTGTGAATGGGGCATTTTCGGGCAAAATCTGTGTGCTATAGCCTATGGTTTTGGGGGTGGGCCCGAGGTCCGGGCGTGCTGCGAGGCAAAAATTGATCGAGGCATGCCAGGGAGGCTGGGAATCATTCCAGTGTGGTCTGTCTAATTTTTTGTGGCATTTGGGTAGATAAACAGGCAAAATGGTGCGAACAGGGCATTTTTGGGCCAAATCTGTGTGTTATATCCCACGATTTCGAGGGTGGTCACGGGGACCGGGCGTCTGTGGGCCAAAAATCAACCAGGGCATGCCAAGGAGGCTGGGAATCATCCAAGGGTGGTCCATTTAATTTTTCGTGGCCATTTGGGTGGACAAATAGGCGAAACGGTGTAAATGGGGCAGCTACTGCCTAAATTTGTGTTCTATAGCCTATGGTTTCGGATGTCGGCTTGAGGTCCGGGTGTGCTGTGGGCCGAAAGTCGATCGGGACATGCCAGGGAGGCTTGGGATCATCCCAGTGTGGTCCGTTTAATTTTTCGTGGCCATTAAGGTGGACAAACAAGCAAAACGGTACGAACGGGGCAGTTTTGGGCCAAATTTGTGTGCTATAGCCCTCGGTTTTGGGGTTGGGCTTGGGGATCGGTATGCTGTGGGCCAAAAATTAACTAGGGCATGCTTTAAAGCTGGGGATCATCCCATTGTGGTTTGTTTAGTTTGTCCTGGCATTTGGGTGGACAAACAGGCAAAACGGAGTGAATAGGGCATTTTCGGGCTAAATCTGTGTGCTATAGCCCATGATTTTAGGGGTGGGCCAAGGGTCCGAGCGTGCTGTGGGCCAAAAATTGATCGAGGCGTGCTAGGGAGGCCGGGAATCATCCTAGTATGGTCTGTTTAATTTTTTATGGCTATTTAGGTGGACAAATAGGAGAAACGGTGCGAACGGGGGATTTTTAGGCCAAATCTGTATGTTATAGCCCACGGTTTAAGGGGTGGGCCTAGGGTCCAGGCGTGCTGTGGGCCAAAAATTGATTGGGACATGCCAGGGAGGCTGGGGATCATCCCAGTATGGTTTGTTTAATTTTTCATGATCATGTGGATGGACAAACCGATAAAATTATGCAAACGGGGCATTTTGGGCCAAATCTGTGGGCTATTACCCACGATTTTTGGGGTGGGCCAGGGGTTCGGGTGTGCTGTGGGCCGAAAATTGACCGGGGCATGCTAGTAAGGCTGGGAATTGTCCCAGTGTAGTCCGTTTAATTTTTATTTTGGTGGACAAACGGGCGAAACAGTGTGAACGGGGCATTTTCGGGCCAAATCTGTGTGCTATAGCCCACGATTTCAGGGGTGGGTCCGGGGTCCAAGCATGCTGTAGACTAAAAATCGATCGGGGCATACCAGAGAGGCTAGGGATCATCCCAGTATGGTCTGTTTAATTTTTCGTGGCCATTTGTGTGGACAAACATGCAAAACGGTGCGAACGGGGCATTTTTGGGCCAAATCTGTGTGCTATAGCCCACAGTTTTGGGGGTGAGATCGGGGTCTGAGTGTGCTGTTGGCTGAAAATCGATCTGGGCATGTGAGGGAGGCTGGTGATCATCCCAGTGTGGTCCGTTTAATTTTTCATGGCTATTTTTGTGGACAAACTGGCAAAACGGTGCAAACGGGGCATTTTCAGACCAAATATGTGTGACAATAGCCCACGGTTTTGGGGGTGGGCCTAAGGTCCGGGCGTGCTGTTGGCCCAAAATCAATTGGGGTGTGCCAGAGAGACTGGGGATCATCCAAGTGTGGTTTGTTTAATTTTTCTTGGCAATTTAGGTGGACAAATAGGCGAAACGATGCAAATGAGGCATTTTTGGGCTAAATTTGTGTGCTATAGTCCACGGTTTTGGGGGTGGACCTGGGGTCCTGGTGTGCTGTGGGCCGAAATTAGATCGGGGCATGCCAGGGAGGCTCGAGATCATCCCATTGTGGTCCGTTTAATTTTTCATGGACATTTGGGTGGTCAAACATGTGAAACGATCCTAAAAGGGCATTTTCGGGCTTAATCTGTGTGCTATAGCCCACGATTCTGGGGTGGGCCCGGGGTTCAGACATGCTGTGGGCTGAAAATTGATTGAGACATGCCAGGGAGGCTGGGTATCGTCCCATTGTGGGTCATTTAATTTTTCGTTGCCATTTGGGTGGTCAAACAGACAAAATATGCAAATGGGGCATTTTCGGGATAAATCAATATGCTATAGCCTAGGTTTTGGTGGTGGGTCCGAGGTCCGAGCGTGATGTGGGCCAAAAATTAATCGGCGCGTGCCAGGGAGACTGTGGATCATCCTAGTGTGGTCCGTTTAATTTATCGTGGCTATTTGGGTGGACAAACTTGTGAAACGGTTCAAATAGGGCATTTTTAGGCTGAATTTGTATGCTATAGCCCATGGTTTTTGGGGTGGACCCAGGGTCCGTGCGTGCTGTGGGCAAAAAATCAATCGGGGCATGCTAGGGAGGCTGAGAATCATCCCAGTGTGGTCTGTTTACTTTTTTGTGGCCATTTGGATGGACAAACAGGCTAAACGGTGCGAATGATGCATTTTTAGGCCAAATCTATGTTATATAGCCCACAGTTTTGGGGGTTGGATAGGGTTTCAGGGGTGGAACCGAGTTTCGGGCATACTGTGGGGTGAAAATCGATCGGGGCATGCCATGGAGGCTGGGGACCGTCCCATTGTGGTCCGTTTAATTTTTCTTGCCCATCTGGGTGGATAAACTTGGAGAAACGGTACGAACAGGTCATTTTCGAGCGAAATCTGTGTGCCATAGCCCACGGTCTCGGGGGTAGGCCCAGGGTCCGGGCGTGATGTGGGCCAAAAATTGATCGGGGCATGTCAGAGAGTCTGGGGATCATCCTAGTGTGGTCCGTTTAATTTTTTGTGGCCATTTGGGTGGACAAACAGGTGAAACGGTGCGAGCGGAGCATTTTTTCGCAAAATTTGTATGCTATAGCCCATGATGTTGGGGGTAGGCCCAGCGTCCGGGTGTACTTTGAGCCTAAAATCGATTAGAGCATGCTAGAGAGGTTGGGGATCGGCCCAGTGTATGCTGTAGCCCACGATTTTTTTGTGTGGCCCCGGGGTCCGGGCTTGCTGTATCTCAAAAATCGACCTGAGCATGCCAGGGAGGCTGAGGATCGTCCCTGTGTAGTCCGTTTAATTTTTCATGGCCATTCGGGTGGACAAACAGCCGAAATAGTGAGGGTATTTTTGGGCCAAATTTGTGTGCTAAACCCATTATTTTGGGGTTAGGCCCGGGGTCCGCGCGTACGATTGGTCGAAAATCGACCGGGGCATGTCAGGGAGGCTAGGGATCGTCCAAATATGGTTCGTTTAATTTTTTGTGGCTATTTGAGTGGACAAATAGGCAAAATGGTATGAACGGGATATTTTCAGGCCAAATCTGTGTGCTTTAGCCCACGGTTTTGGGGGTGGGTTCGGGGTCCGGGCATGCTATGGGCTGAAAATTGACCAGGGCGTGCCAGGGAGGCTAGGGACTATCCCAATATGGTCCGATAATTTTTCGTGGCCATTTGGGTTAACAAACAGGCAAATCGGTTAGTACGGGGTATTTTTGGGCCAAATCTGTGTGCTATAGCCCATGGTTTCGGGGGTGAGATCGGGTTACGAGCATGCTGTGGGATGAAAATTGACCAGGGCGTGCCACGGAGTCTGGGGATCTCCCAGTATGGTCGGTTTAATTTTTTGTGCCCATTTGGGTGACAAACAAGCAAAACAGTGCGAACATGGCATTTTTGGGCCAAATCTTTGTGCTATAGCCCATGGTTTTAGGGGTGGTCCTGGGGTCTGGGCTTGCTATGGGCCAAAAAATGACCGGGGCATGCCTGGTCTGTTCGATATTTCGTGGCCATTTGGGTGGACAAATAGGTGAAACAGTGTGAACCTAGTATTTTTTGGTCAAATCTGTGTGCTATTACCTACGGTTTTGGGGGTGGGCCCAGGGTCTGGGCATGTTGTACGTTGGAAATCGATCGGGGCATGCCAGGGAGGCTGGGGATAGTCCCAGTGTGGTTTGTTTAATTTTTTTTGGCCATTTGGGTGGACAAAATGGCAAAACAGTGCAAACGGAGCATTTTCGGGCCAAATCTGTGTTCTATAGCCTACGATTTTGGGGGTGGGCCCGGGTTTCGTACGTGCTATGGGTGAAAAATTGCTCGGGGCATGCTAAGGAGGTTGGGGATCATCCCAGTGTGATCCGTTTAATTTTTTGTGGCCATTTGGGTAGATAAACAGGTGAAACGGTACGAACGAGGCATTTTCAAGCCAAATCGACGTTCTATAGCACACGATTTTGGGGGTAGGAACAGATTTTGGGTGTGTTGTGGGCCGGAAATCGATCGGGGCATGCCAGGGAGACTGGGGATCATCCCTGTGTGGTCCGTTTAATTTTTAGTGGCTATTTAGGTTTACAAATAGGAGAAAAAGTGCGAACAGAGCATTTTTGGGCCAAATTTGTGTGCTATGGCGCATGGTTTAGGGGGTGGGCCCAGGGTCTGGGCGTGCTTTGGGTCAAAAATCGACTAGGGAGGTCCAGGGAGGCTGGGGATTATCCCAGTATGGTCCATTTAATTTTTCGTGGCCATTTGAATGGACAAAAAGGAAAAATTATGCATACGGGGCATTTTAGGACCAAATCTTTGTGCTATAGCCCACGGTTTCAGGGTTGGGCCAGGGATCCGGACGTGCTGTGGGCCAAAAATCGATAGGGGCGTGCCAGGGAGTCTGGGAATCGTCCCAGTATGGTCCGTTTAATTTTTCATGGCCATTTAGGTGGACAAACAGGCGAAATGGTGCAAACGAGGTATTTTTGAGCCAAATCTGTGTGCTATATCCTACGGTTTCGGGGGTGGGTCTGGGGTCCGGGAATGTTGTAGACTAAAACTTGACCAGGGCGTGCTAAGGAAGTTGGGGATCATCCCAGTGTAGTTCGTTTAATCTGTCGTGGCCATTTGGGTGGACAAATAGGCAAAACGGTGCGAACGGGGCATTTTGGGCAAAATCTGTGAGCTAAGACCACGATTTTGGGGTAGGCCCAAGGTCCAGGCGTGCTGTGGGCTGAAAATCAATCGAGGTGTGCCAGTTACGCTGGGGATCATTCCTGTGTGGTTCTTTTAATTTTTTATGGCTATTTGGGTGGATAAACAGGCAAAACGGTGCGAATGGGGCATTTTTGGGCAAAATCTGTGTGCTATAGCCCACGGTATTGGGGGTGGGACAGGGGTCCAGGCATGCTGTGGGCCAAAAATCGATTGGGGCATGACACGGAGGCTGGGAATTATCACAGTGTGGTCCGTTTAATTTTTTGTGGCTATTTGGGTGGAAAAACAGGCGAAACAGTGCAAACAAGGCATTTTCGGGCCAAATCTGTGTGCTATAGCCCATGGTGTCTGGGGGCACGGGTACGGGCGTGCTGTCAACCAAAAATCAACCAGGGCATTCCTGGGAGGCTGGATATCATTCCAGTATAGTCCGTTTAATTTTTCGTGGCCATTTGGATGGATAAATAGGCGAAACAATGCGAACAGTGCATTTTCTGGCCAAATATGTGTGCTAAGCCCACGATTTTGGGGGTGGGCCCGAGTTTTGGTCCTACTTTAGGCTAAAAATAGATCGAGGTATGCCAGGGAGGTTGGTGATCGTCCCAGTGTGGTCTATTTAATTTTTAGTGAACATTTGGGTGGACAAACAGGCGAAACAGTGCGAACGGGGCATTTTTGAGCAAAACCTGTATGCTATAGCACACAATTTTGGGGGTGGGCCCGGGGTTTGGGCGTGCTGTGTGCCAAAAATCCATTGGGTTGTGCCAGGGAGACTGGGGATCAGCTCAGTATGGTTCGTTTAATTTTTCATTGCCATTTTGGTGGACAAACAGGTGAAACAGTGCGAACGGGGCATTTTTTGGCCAAATCTGTGTGCTATAGCCCACGATTTTGGGGGTGGGCACGGGGTCTGGGCGTGCTATGTGCTAATAATCGAATGGGGTTTGCAAGGGAGGTTGGGGATCAACCCAGTATGGTCTGTTTAATTTTTCGTGGCCATTTAGGTGGAGAAACAGGCGAAAGGTGTGAATGGGACATTTTTGGGCCAAATCTGTGCGCTAAAGCCCACGGTTTTGGGGGTTGGCCCATATTACGGGTGTGCTATGGTCCAAAAATCGATTGGGGCATGCCAGGGAGGTTAGGTATCGGCCCAGTTTGGTCCATTTAATTCTTCAAGGCCATTTGGGTGGTCAAATAGGAGAAAGGGTGCAAACGAGGTATTTTTGAGCCAAATCTGTGGGCTATAGCCCACGGTTTTGGGGGTGGGATTGGTATCAGGGCATGCTATGGGCTGAAAATCGATCGAGGCATGCCAGGGAGGCTGGGGATCATCCCAGTGTGGTTCATTTTATTTTTCGTGGCCATTTGGGTGGACAAAAATGTAAAATATTATGAACGGGGCATTTTCGGGCCAAATCTTTGTGCTATAACCCAAGGTTTTGGGGATGGGCCCGGGTCCAGTTGTGTTGTGGGCCAAAAATTGATCGGGGTATGCCAGGGACGATGGGGATCTTTCCAGTGTAGTTCGTTTAATTTTTTGTGGCCATTAGGGTGGACAAATAGGCAAAACGGTGTGAATGGGGCATTTTCAGGAAAAATTTATGTGCTATAGCCAACGATTTTGGGGGTGGGCCCGAGGTTCGGGCGTGCTGCGAGCCAAAAATTGACCGAGGCATGCCAGCGAGGTTGGGTGGATAAACAGGCGAAACGGTGCAAACGAGGCATTTTCGGGCCAAATCTGTGTGCTATAGCCCACGGTTTCGGGGGTGGTCACGGGGATCGGGCGTCTGCGGGCCGAAAATCGATCGGGACGTGTCAGGGAGGCTGGGAATCATCCAAGTGTAGTCCATTTAAATTTTCGTGGCCATTTGGGTGGACAAACAGGCAAAACGGTGTAAACGGGGTAGCTTTGGCCTAAATTTGTGTTCTATAGCTTATGGTTTCGGATGTCGGCTTGAGGTTCGGGCGTGATGTGGGTCAAAAGTTGACCGGGGCATGCCAGGGAGGCTTGGGATCATCCCAGTGTGGTCCGTTTAATTTTTTGTGGACATTAAGGTAGACAAACAAGTGAAACGGTACGAACGGGGCATTTTTGGGCCAAATCTGTGTGCTATAGCCTACGATTTTGGGGTTGGGCTTGGGGATCGGGTATGCTGTGGGCCGAAAATTGATCGGGGTGTGCTAGGAAGCTGGGGATCATCCCATTGTGGTTCGTTTAGTTTGTTTTGACATTTAGGTGGACAAACAGGCAAAACGGTGCGAACAGGGCATTTTTGGACCAAATCTGTGCGCTATAGCCGACGATTTTAGGGGTGGGCCAAGGGTCCGAGCGTGCTGTGGGCCAAAAATTGACCGAGGCATGCCAGGGAGGCAGGGAATCATTCGAGTATGGTCTGTTTAATTTTTCATGGCCATTTGGGTGGACAAACAGCAGAAACGGTGCACACGAGGGATTTTTGGGCCAAATCTGTATGCTATAGCCCACGGTTTAGGGGGTGGACCTGGGGTCCTGGCGTGCTGTGGGCCGAAAATTGATAGAGGCATGCCAGGGAGGCCGGGGATCATCCCAGTATGGTCCGTTTAATTATTTGTGACCATGTGGATGGACAAACAGGCAAAATTGTACAAATAGGGCATTTTTGGGCCAAATTTGTGTGCTATTGCCCACGATTTTGGGGGTGGGATCATCCCAGTGTGGTCTGTTTAATTTTTTGTGGCCATTTGTGTGGAAAAACATGCAAAACGGTTCGAACGGCGCATTTTTGGGCTAAATCTGTGTGCTATAGCCCACAGTTTTGGGGGTGGGATCGGGGCCCGAGTGTGCTGTTAGCTGAAAATCGATCTGGGCATGCGAGGGAGGCTGGTGATCATTCCAGTATAGTCCATTTAATTTTTTGTGGCTATTTTGGTGGACAAACAGGAAAAACGGTGCAAACAAGGCATTTTTGGGCCAAATATGTGTGCTAATAGCCCACGGTTTTGGGGGTGGGCCTAAGGTCCAGGCGTGCTGTTGGCCTAAAATCAATTGGGGTGTTCCAGAGAGGCTGGGGATCATCCAAGTGTGGTCTGTTTAATCTTTCTTGGCAATTTGGGTGGACAAACAGGCGAAATAATGCAAATGAGGCATTTTCGGGCTAAATCTGTGCGTTATAGTCCACGGTTTCGGGGGTGGGCCTGGGGTTCTTGTGTGCTGTGGGCTGAAATTAGATCGGGGCATGCCAGGGAGGCTCGGGATCATCCCATTATGGTCCGTTTAATTTTTCATGGATATTTGGGTGGTCAAACATGTGAAACGATCCATAAAGGACATTTTCGGGCCTAATCTGTGTGCTATAGCCCAAGGTTCTGGGGTGGTCCCAGGGTCTGAACATGCTATGGGCTGAAAATCGATCGGGACATGCCAGGGAGGCTAGGGATTGTCCCATTATGGTTCGTTTAATTTTTCATTGCCATTTGGGTGGTCAAACAGGCAAAATATGCAAATGGGGCATTTTCGAGCTAAGTCAATGTGCTATAGCCTACGGTTTTAGTGGTGGGTCCGGCGTTCGAGCGTGATGTGGGTTGAAAATCAACCAGGGCATGCCAAGGAGACTGGGGATCATCCCTGTTTGGTCCGTTTAATTTATCGTGGCTATTTGGGTGGGCAAACTGGTGAAACGGTTCAAACGGGGCATTTTTAGGCTGAATCTGTGTGCTACAGCCCATGGTTTTTAGGGTGGGCCCAGGGTCCGACTGTGCTGTGGGCAAAAATTCAATCGGGGTATGCCAGGGAGGCTGGGAATCATCCCAGTGTGGCCTGTTTACTTTTTAGTGTCCATTTGGATGGACAAACAGGCTAAACGGTGCGAACGATGCATTTTTAGGCCAAATCTGTATTCTATAGCCCACAGTTTCGGGGGTGGGATCGGGTTTCAGGGTTGGAATCGAGTTTCGAGGATACTGTAGGGTGAAAAGAGATTGGGGCATGCCAGGGAGGCTGGGGATCATCCCATTGTGGTCCGTTTAATTTTTCTTGCCCATTTGGGTGGACAAAATTGGAGAAACAGTACGAACGGGTTATTTTTGAGCCAAATCTGTGTGCCATAGCCCATGCTCTTGAGGGTAGGCTTGGGGTTCGGGCGTGCTGTGGGCCAAAAATCGATCGGGGCATGCCAGAGAGGCTGGGGATCATCCTAGTGTGGTTCGTTAATTTTTCGTGGCCATTTGAGTGGACAAACAGGCGAAACAGTGCGAGCGGAGCATTTTCGAGCAAAATTTGTATGCTATAACCCATGATGTTACGGGTGGGCCCAGGGTTTGAGTGTGTTGTGGGCCTAAAATTGACTGGGGAGACTGGGGATCGGCCCAGTGTATGCTATAGCCCACAATTTTGTATGTGGCCCCGGGGTCCGGGCTTGCTGTATCCCGAAAATCGACCAGGGCATGCTAGGGAGGCTGGGGATCATCCTAGTGTGGTCCGTTTAATTTTTCATGGCTATTGGGGTGGACAAACAGGCGAAACGGTGTGAATGAGGCATTTTTAGGCCATATCTATATGCTATAGCCCACGGTTTTGGGGGTAGGCCCAGGGTCCAGGCGTTTTGTGGGCTAAAAATTGATCAGAGTGTGCAAGAAAGGCTGGGGATCATCTCACTGTGGTCCGTTTATTTTTTGTAGCCATTTGGGTGGACAAACTGGAGAAATAGTGTGAACGATGCATTTTCAAGCCAAATTTGGGAGCTATAACCCATGGTTTCGAGAGTTGGCTCGGGGTCCGAGCGTGTTGTGGGCCAAAAATTGATCGGGGCATGCCAGGGAGACTGGGGATCGGCCCAGTATGATTCGTTTAATTTTTCCTAGCCATTTGGATGGACAAATAGGTGAAACGGTGCGTATGGGTCATTTTCAGGCTAAATTTATGTGCTATAGCCCACAGTTTCGAGGGTGGGCCCATAGTCCAGACGTGTTGTGGGCCAAAAATCAACCGAGGTGTGCCAACGAGGCTGGGGATCATCCCAGTACGGTCCGTTTTATTTTTCATGGCCATTTGGGTGGACAAACAGGTGAAATGGTGCAAACAAGGCATATTCGGGCAAAATCTGTGTGCTAAGGCCACGGTTTCGGCAGTGGATCCGGGGTTCGAGCGTACTATGGGCCAAAAATCGGTCGGGGCATGCCAGGGAGGCTGGGGATCATCCCAGTGTAGTTCGTTTAATTTATCATGGCCAGTTGGGTGGTCAAACAGGCAAAACGGTGCAAACAGGGCATTTTCAAGCCAAATTTGTATGCTATAGCCCAGGATTTCGAGGGTAGGCCCGGGGTCCGGGCGTGCTGTGGTCCTAAAATCGATCGAGATGTGTCAGGGAGGTTGGGGATTATCCCAATAGAGTCAGTTTAATTTTTTGTGGCCATTTGGGTGGACAAACGGGCGAAATGGTGCGAACAGGGCATTTTTTCTCCAAATTTGTATGTTATAGCCCACGGTTTTGGGGGTGGGCCCATAGTCCAGACGTGCTGTGGGTCGTAAATTGACTGGGGCATGCTAGGGAGGCTGGGGATCTTCCCAGTATGGTCCGTTTAATTTTTTGTTGCCATTTGGGTTGACAAACAGGCAAAACGGTGCGAACGGAGCATTTTTAGGCCAAATCTGTATGCTAAATAGCCCATGATTTGGAGGTGGGCCTAGGGTCCAAGTGTGCTGTGGGCCAAAAATCGATCGAGGCATACCAGGGTGGATTGGGATCATCCCAGTGTGGTCTGTTTAATTTTTCATGGCCATTTGGGTGTACAAACAGGTAAAACGGTGCGAACGGGGCATTTTTGGGCCAAATTTGTGTGCTATTATAGCCCACGATTTTGGGGTGGGCTCGGGGTCTGGGCATGCTGTGGGCCGAAAATAGATTGAGGCATGCCAGGGAGGCTGGGGATCATTCCAGTGTGGTCTGTTTATTTTTTCGTGGCCATTTGGGTGGATAAACTGGCAAAACGGTGTGAACGAGGCATTTTCGAGCCAAATCTGTGTGTTATAGCCCACGGTTTCAGGGGTGGGCTCGGGGTCCGGGCATGCTGTGGGCCAAAAATCAACCCAGGCATTCCAGAGAGGCTGAGGATCATCCCAGTGTGGTCCATGTGAATAGGGCATTTTCGCGCTAAATCTGTGTACTATTGCCCATAATTTTAGGGGTGGGCCAGGGGTACGGGCGTGCTGTTGGATGAAAATCAATCGGGGCATTCCAAGGTGGGTGGAAATTATCCCAATGTGGTCCGTTTTATATTTCGTGGCTATTTGGGTGGAAAAATAGGCGAAATGGTGTGAATGGCACGTTTTTAGGCCAAATCTGTGTGCTATAGCTGACGGTTTTAGGAGTGGGCCTAGGGTATGGGAGTGTTGTGGGCTAAAAATTGACCGGGGTATGCCAGGGAGGTTGCAGATCATCCTAGTGTTGTTTGTTTAATTTTTCATGGCGATTTGGATGGACAAACAGGCAAAATGGTGCGAACGGGGCATTTTCGAGCTGAATTTGTGTGTTATGGCCCACGGTTTCGAGGGTGGGCCAATAGTTCGGACGTGCTGTGGGCCAAAAATTGACCGGGGCATGCCAGGGAGCTAGGGATAATCCCATTGTGGTTCGTTTAATTTTTCATGGCTATTTAGGTGGACAAACAGGCAACAAGGTGCAAATGGGGCATTTTCTGAAAAATTTGTGTGCATAGCCTATGGTTTTGGGGGAGGGCCAGGGGTCCGGGCATGCTGTGGGCTAAAATTTGACCGGGGCATGTCAGGGAGGCTGAGAATCATCCCAGTATGGTCCGTTTAATTTTTAGTGGCCATTTGAGTGGATAAACGGATGAAATGGTGTGAATGGGGCATATTCGGGCCAAATCTGTGTGCTATAGCCCACGGTTTTGGGGGTGGGCCTGGGGTCAAGGTGTGCTGTGGGTCAAAAATCGACCGGGGCATTCCAGGGAGGCTGAGTATCGTCTCAGTATGGTCCGTTTAATTTTTTGTTGCCATTTAGGTGGACAAAAAGGCAAAACGGTGCAAATGGGGCATTTTTAGGCCAAATCTGTGTGCTAGGCCCACGGTTTCGGGGGTAGGCCTGGGGTTTGGGCATGCTGTGGACCGAAAATTGATCGGGGCATGCCAGGGAGGCTGGGGATCATCACAATGTGGTCCGTTTAATTTTTTGTGGCCATTTGGGTGGACAACAAGCGAGACGGTGTGAACGGGGCATTTTCGGGGCAAATCTATGTGCTATAGCACACAGTTTTTGGGGTGGGCCTAGGGTACAGGCCTGCTATGGTCCAAAAATCAATCGGGGCATGCCAGGAAGGTTGGGGATTATCCCAGTGTGGTCCGTTTAATTTTTCGTGGCTACTTAGGTGGACATACAGGCGAAATGATGCAAATGGGGCATTTTTAGCCAAATCTGTTGCTATAGCCCATGATTTTGGGGGTGGGCCCAGGGTTCGCACGTGTCGTGGGCCAAAAATCGACCGGGGCATGAAAGGGAGGTTGGGGATCGTCCCAATGTGGTTCGTTTAATTTTTCATGGTTATTTGGGTGGACAAACAGGCAAAACAGTGCGAACGGGGCATTTTCAAGCCAAATCTGTGTGCTATAGCCCATAATTTTGGGGGTGAGCTCGGGGTTCGAGCGTGTTGTGGGCTAAAAATTGACCCGGCCGTGTCAGGGAGGATGGGAAACATTTCAGTGTAGTTCGTTTAATTTTTCATGGCCATTTGGGTGGACAAACAGGCGAAACGGTACGAACAGGAAATTTTCGGGCCAAATCTGTGTACTATAGTTCACAATTTTAGGGGTGGACCAGGGGTAGTACAGGCGTGCTGTGGGCTAAAAATCGACCGGGGCGTGCCAGGGAGGCTGAAAATCATCCCAGTATGGTTGGTTTAATTTTTTCTGGCCATTTGGGTGGACTAACAAGCGAAACGGTGCGAACAGGGCATTTTTGGGCCAAATCTGTATGCCATAGACCACGATTTCGGAGGTGGGCTCAGGGTCCGCGCATACTGTGGGTTGAAAATTGACCGAAGCATGCCAGGGAGGTTGAGGATCGTCCCAGCGTGGTCTGTTTAAATTTTTGTGGCTATTTGAGTGGACAAACAAGAGAAATGGTACGAATGGGGCATTTTCAGGCTAAATTTGTGTGATATAGCCCACGGTTTTTGGGGTGGGCCCATAGACCAGACGTGTTGTGGGCCAAAAATCAATCGAGGCTTGCCAACGAGGCTGGGGATCATTCCATTGTGGTCTATTTTACTTTTTGTGGCCATTTGGGTGGACAAACAGGTGAAACAGTGCGAATAAGTCATTTTCAGGCAAAATCTATGTGCTAAGCCCACGGTTTCGGGGGTGGACCCAGGGTCCGGGTGTAATGAGGGCCAAAAATCATCTGAGGCATGCCAGGGAGGCTGGGGATCATCCCAGTATAGTCCGTTTAATTTTTCATGGCCATTTGGGTGGTCAAACAGGCAAAACGGTGCGAATGGGGCATTTTCGGGCCAAATTTCTATTTTATAGCACACGATTTCGGAGGTGGGCTCGGGTCCGGGCGTGCTGTGGGCCTAAAATTGATCGAGGCAAGCCAGGGAGGCTGGGGATTGTCCCAATATAGTCCGTTTAATTTTTTGTGGCCATTTGGGTGGACAAACGGGCGAAACGGTGCGAACGGGGCATTTTTTCTCTAAATTTGTATGCTAAAGTACACGGTTTTAGGGGTGGGCCCATAGTCCAGATGTGTTGTGGGCCGTAAATTGACCGGAGCATGCCAGGGATGCTGGGGAACGTCCCAGTATGGTCCGTTTAATTTTTCGTGGCCATTTGGGTGGACAAACAGGCAAAACGATGCGAACGGAGCATTTTTGGGCCAAATCTGTGTGCTATAGGCCATGATTTTGGAGGTGGGCCTGGGGTCCAAGCGTGTTGTGGGCCAAAAATTGACCGGGGCATGCCAGGGAGGCTTGGGATCATCCCAGTGTGGTCCATTTAATTTTTCATGGCCATTTGGGTGGACAAACAGGCGAAATGGTGCGAACGGGGCATTTTCGGGCCAAATCTATGTGCTATAGCCCACGATTTAGAGGGTGGGCCCAGGGTATGGGCGTGCTGTGGGTTGAAAATCGACTGGGGCAAGCCAGGGAGGCTGGGGAACATCTCAGTATGGTCTGTTTAATTTTTCGTGGCCATTTGGGTGGATATACAGGCAAAACGGTGCGAACAGGGAATTTTCAGGAAAAAATTGTGTGTTGTAGCCCACGGTTTCAGGGGTGGGCAAGGGGTCCGGGCGTTCTGTGGACCAAAAATCAACCCGGGCATACCAGGGAGGCTGAAGATCATCCTATATGGTCTGTTTAATTCATCGTGGGCATTTGGGTAGACAAAGAGGCGAAACGGTGCGAACAGGGCATTTTCGCGCTAAATCTGTGTACTATTGCCCATAATTTTGGGGGTGGTCCAGGGGTACGGGCATGCTGTTGGCTGAAAATCAATCGGGGTGTGCCAAGGAGGCTGGAAATCGTCTCAGTGTGGTTCGTTTTATTTTTCGTGGCTATTTGGTTGGACAAACAGGGGAAAGAGTGTGAACGGGGCATTTTCTGGCCAAATATGTGTGTTATAGACCATGGTTTCGGGGGTGGGCTCGGGGTCTGGGCGTGCTATGGGTCAAAAATCAATCGGGGCATGCCAGGGAGGCTGGGATCGTCCTAGTGTGATCCATTTAATTTTTTGTGGCCATTTGGGTGGACAAACAGGCAAAATGGTACGAACGGGGCATTTTCGGGGCAAATCTTTGTGCTATAGCCCTCGGTTTCGGGGGTGGGCCTAGGGTCCGGGCGTGTTGTGGACCAAAAATCATCCGGGGCGTGCAAGGGGGACTGGGGATCATCTTAGTGTGGTCTGTTTATTATTTAGTGGCCATTTCGGTGGACAAACAAGAGAAACGATATGAATGGCATATTTTGAGGCCAAATCTGTGTGCTATAGCCCACAATTTTGGGAGTGAGCTCGGTGTCCGGGCTTTTGTGGGCCACAAATCGAACGGGGCGTGCCAGGGATGCTGGGGATCGGCCTAGTGTGGTCCGTTTAATTTTTCGTGGCCATTTGGGTGGACAAGCAGCCGAAACGGTGCGTACGGGGCATTATCAAGCAAAATCTGTATGCTATAGCCCACGGTTTCAGGGGTGGGCCCAGGGTCCGGGCGTGCTGTGGGCTAAAAATTGACTGGGGCGTGCCAGGGAGGCTGGGGATCGTCCTAGTGTGGTCTATTTATTTTTTAGTGGCCATTTAGGTGGACAAACAGGAAAAACAGTGCGAACGGGGCATTTTTTGGCTAAATCTGTGTGATATAGCCCACGATTTTGGGGGTGGTCCCGGGGTCCGTGCGTGTTGTGGGCCGTAAATCGACCGGGGCATGCCAGGGAAGCTGGAGATCATCCCAGTGAGGTCCATTTAATTTTTGGTGGCCATTTGGGTGGACAAACAGGCGAAACGGGGTATTTTCGGGCTAAATCTATGTGTTATAGCCCACGATTTTGGGGGTGGGCCTAGGGTCCAGGCGTGCTGTGGGCCAAAAATTGACTGGGGCATGTCAGGGAGGCTGGGGATCATCCCAGTGTGGTCCGTTTAATTTTTTGTTGCCATTTTGGTGGACAAACAGGCAAAACGGTGTGAACGGGGCATTTTTTAGCCAAATCTGCGTGCTATAGCCCACGATTTTGGGGGTGGGCCAAGGATCCGAGCGTGCTGTAAGCCAAAAATTGATCGGGATATGCCAGGGAGGCAAGGGATCGTCCCAGTGTGGTCGGCTTAATTTTTTGTGGCCATTTGGGTGGATAAATAGGCAAAACGGTGTAAACGGGGCATTTTCAGGCTAAATCTGTGTGCTATATCCCACGGTTTCGAGGGTGGGATCGTGGTCTGGGCGTGCTCAGGGCCAAAAATTGACCCCGGGCGTGCTACGGAGGCTAGGGATCTTCCCTATGTAATCAGTTTAATTTTTCGTGGCCATTTGGGTGGACAAACAGGCGAAATGGTATGAACAGGTTATTGTCGGGCCAAATCTGTGTACTATAGCCCACTATTTTGGGGATGGCCCAGGGGTACGGGCGTGTAATGGGCTAATAATTGATTGGGGCGTGCCAAAGAGGCTGAAATCATCCCAGTGTGGTCCATTTAATTTTTTGTGGACATTTAGGTGGACAAACAAGCAAAACGGTGCGAACAGGACATTTTTGGGCCAAACCTGTGTGCTATAGACCACGATTTTGGGGTTAGACTCTGGGTCCGGGCGTTCTGTGGGCCAAAAATCGATCGGGGCATGCTAGGGAGGCTGAGGATAGTCCAAGTGTGGTTCGTTTATTTTTTCGTGGCTATTTGGGTTGACAAACAGGCGAAACAGTGCGAACGGGATATTTTCGGGCCAAATCTATGTGCTATAGCCCAAGGTTTTGGGGGTGGGCCCGGGGTCCGGGCGTTCTGTGGGCCAAAAATTAATTGGGACGTACAACGGAGACTGGGGATCATCTCAGTGTGTTCTGTTTATTTTTTCGTGGCCATTTGGGTGGACAAATAAGCAAAACGGTGTGAACGACGTATTTTCAGGCTAAATCTATGTGCTATAGGCCACGGTTTTGGGAGTGGGCCCAGGGTCCGGGCGTGCTATGGGCCAAAAATTGATGGGGCATGCCAGGGAAGCTGCGGATCATCCCAGTGTGGTCTGTTTAATTTTTCGTGGACATTTGGTTGGACAAACAGGCGAAATGGTGCGAATGGGACATTTTCGGGCCAAATTTGTGTGCTATAGCCCACGGTTTTGGGTCGAAAATTAGTCGACGGCTCCCACGAAGCCTGAGGAGTGGGGAAGGATGGGTCGATGAGGTTGGTGGGACTGTTACGATGGACAAACAGGTAAAATAGTGTGAACTAACCATTTTTGATTAAATCGGTGGATGTTAGCCTACGGTTCCAAAGGTGTACTCGGACGTGTTTTGGGTCAAAAATCAATTGGAGCCTTCTAGACAAGCTAAGGAGCGGGGGAAGTGATACGATACAATACGATATCTACAACAGAAAAACAGTCCACAAACGAGATACAACAACACACCTTAACCCACAACAACAAGACGATACAAGAAGCAAACACAAATTGTAAATGATAAAGGATAGGTAACTTGAAACAAAGAGAATAAGAAACGTAGCAACTAAAGAGTATATTAAACTCTAAAACCTCTACAAATCACATTAACAAGCACCAAATTCTTACAGTGACCGCTAAGAGAATCAACTCCACCTTACAACCACCGTTTCTAAGCAAAGATCAATAAAAGCTTTTCCAAGCCCTACACTAATGGGTTATCCAAGCCTTACACTAAGGATGTTACACTCTCAAAGAGAGAAGAAGTCTTTTACATATTCATCATTCAAAAACTAAAGTGAAAAGACCTAAAAGAGACTTTATATAGCCTTATTACATAATAGAAGACAAAATGACTCCAATACCCTTAATGAGGTGGAGAGGCCTTGGAATGTTACTTGGACAAGGCTAAGCGACCAAAATACCCTTAATGAAGGGCCCAAAATCGTGACTCCTCAATCTTCAATGCTCCAAGCAATCTTCCACACGCGGGATAGCTCTTTGGTGTACTCAAATCGGCCCCTACATGTAGGATCCCATGTTGTCAATACGACCAATGCTTGATGCCCTACGTACTGACTTCGAATGATGTCATCGAAAGCTAAGACAACCATTTGACTTGTATCATCCTCCCCTCCTTAAAAAGGATTCGACCTCGAATCCATACCTTGCAAAATAAGAGAAAGGAAAAACAAGCTCAACTTTCTCATGGCATGAGGGTTAGAATTAGCACAATAATAAACATCATCATGCCAAGGCGGAACATACTTGAAATATAACCATGAATCTTTTGTGTTAGTCATGAAAATATTAGCAAAAATGTCACAAAGGGCATGGTTATGAAAAGTATCAAGAGATAAAGAAACTACAAAGGACTCAATGGCATCGCGAAGTCCCAAAGGTAAGCCTACCCGTAACTTAGGGACCATAAAGCACAATTGTTTTATTACCTCTTCAAGTGACCTTATCAAACGTGGTGCCACTATTGGTCTTAAAGCCCACCAAACACACATAGCATAGTCATTAGAACAAGTAGACCAACCAACAAGTTTCCTACCTCTACATAATACAAATCCAAAACTAGCATGGATGTCATCATAGGTAAAGAGGTAGTATAGGAAAGAACCAAGTGTAATGGTATACACGGGTGAAGATAAAACATTTAAGCACATACACATTCTTTCCTTTAATAAAATAGGCAACTTGGCATTCTCAAGTTGGTATTCATGCAATGTAAGCACAAGTGTGTCAAGCAAGGATACAAATTTAGAAACATTACCCCAAGGAGTCAATGACACTTTTGCCCTCGGGTTTTCAAGAAGGACTACACATTCCTTACCCTTAAGAGTACTCTCATCTTTCAAAAAGAGATTTTCATCTTTAAGAGGAATGTTGTCACACCATAGTGGGTTAACATATAGGCTATAGCCTCCAAGGAAAGCTATACCATTATTTTCACCACTAGGTTCATTAGGAGTGTTCAAATCATCTTCAAACAAGACATTATACCTAAAGAGAGCATGATCTATCTCACTGGTATAATTAGAACAAGTAAGTTCTTTACTCTCTAAAAGACAATTATCAAGTTTCAAAGAGGTTTCAAGTACAAGATTATCCCTATGAGCTACGCAAACCATTGAATCCATATCACAAGGATAGCTCACAGGTTCACTCCTAGTTTGTTGACCAACATTCTTAAATACTTCACTCACTTGAGTTCCATTAATTACAATACACATAAACTGAAGTGGTGGGCAAGTTTCACAAATAAACTGATCAACACCATTTACACAAGACGATGTACTCTTGTTTAACATATTGGCTTCAATACTAGGTGGACATAAATTGATCTTACAAGAAGAGTCAATTTGGTCATCAATAGGACCAACTAGTGTATCCACACTCACAACATGTACATCATCAAAAAGAGGAAAAGAATCATTGGACTCAGAGGTACGTAAGCCACTACTCACACTCAATGGGCTACTAGCCACACAATTCTCATTTTTATGCATAAAAGTGTAAGAGTTAGCTATTTCACCTTGTAGATCATATGAGCTATAGTCTTCATCTTGACGTGTGTTCGGGCAGCCCACTTGATCCCTTGGACCTACCATATGGTCCAATCTTTCATTCACCATAGCCATATCTCGGGAAATAGTATCAAGGTAGGCCAAAATGACATTGGTGACATTGTTGTCCATGGTTTGAGATGTGGAAGCCTTGGGTTCCATTGCAATTGTACCTAAAACAAACAAAGAAACAAACCTACAAAATGAACAAACAAGATTAGTAGTAAAAGCTCCTCACCAACACTCGTAGACACTCCCTTTTGTGATCCTCACAATTGGAGCGGTGAATATTGAAAGTTGCTTATACTCCAGTAGTCAATAAGATGTCAATTCTACTTAGCGGCCGGAATAGATTCTTGTTTGATCAACTCAAGACACAAAATAGAAAATTCTACTTACGAACTTGAAACAAAGAAGTTCAACAAATCAAAACGAGAAAAACACACAAAGAACGAAAACACGAAAAAAAAGTGGACTCAAACAACTAATTCACAATCTAGTAGGTGATTACTAGTTGCTAATTAGTACTAGACTCAAGAAATGAAACTAAGGAAACAAATAAAAGAAACTTAGAAATCTGAAATTTTGAGCCTAAGGTTGTTTTTGGAGGGTGATGACGGGACACTTTGATGATGTGGCGGTTTGGTGACGTGGCAATTTGGTGATGTGGCAAGTTGCAATTTGGATTAGTCAAATTTTAATTTGGAATGGTGAAAATCAGCTTTGGGAGGGAAACAACAAGACTTAGAGCCTTTTTTTTTAATTTAAAAAAGGTTTGACTTACTTGCACCCTTTTGGCAAGACACCTTTTTGAAAGGTTGTTAGCTCTTTCCTTTATTGTCAGTCTTGGAATAAGCTCTTACTCCTTTTTGGTAAACAAGACTTTTGAAAGCCCTTTTGTCCCCTTTCCAATTTGGATGTCTTAGAGTTGTGTCTTTCAAGACTAACAACAAGACACACTCTCTTTCTTAAATTTCTATGATCAAACAATCTTTTTCTCTTGAACAAAATATGAAGATGGTGAAGAACACCAAGAACACAACTTTTGAATCTTGGAGTTCTATGGTTCAAGTTGGATCCCACACATCAACAACACATTTTTCAAGCTCCAACCCTCAACAACAACATCGACAAAACGTTTTCAACCCAGAATCTCAACAACAAACTTCAATAACACTCTTTCAAGCCACCAATCCTCAAAAAACAGCAACCTTCAAAGTTCAAAAACAACTCGGAAATGACACAAAATTTAGATCTAGACTCTATAAGTGTTAGTGAAGAAGCAAATAACACTAGAAACAACAAAACACACAAAAAATACAAGACAACCAAGTCTTAAATCTAGTTCCAAACACAAAAATGGGACTGATTACTTTTTTTTGCGTTTTTCAGTTTTTCCAATAATATTTTTGTGATTTTTCCAGATAGCAAGCCTAAGATTGATCTTATGGGAATGGAATCAATGATGGCTTTGATACCAAATGATACGATATGATATCTACAACACAAAAATAGTCCACAAACGAGATACAACAACACACCTTAACCCATAACAATAAGACGATACAAGAAGCAAACACAAATTGAAAACGATAAAGGATAGGTAACTTGACACAAAGAGAATACGAAATGTAGCAACTAAAGAGTATATTAAACTCTAAAACCTCTACAAATCACATTAACAAGCACCAAATTCTTATGGTGACCGCTAAGGGAATCAACTCCACCTTACAACCACCGTTTCTAAGCAAAGATCAATAAAAGCTTTTCCAAGCCCTACACTAATGGCTTATCCAAGCCCTACACTAAGGATGTTACACTCTCAAAGAGAGAAGAAGTCTTTTACATATTCCTCATTCAAAAACTGAAGTGAAAAAAACTAAAAAAGACTTTATATAGCCTTATTACATAATGGAAGACAAAATAACTCCAATACCCTTAATGAGGTGGAGAGGCCTTGGAGTGTTACTTGGACAAGGCTAAGCGACCAAAATGCTCTTAATGAAGGGCCCAAAATCGTGAGTCCTCAATCTTCAATGCTCCAAGCAATCTTTCACAAACGGGATGGCTCTTTGGTGTACTCAAATTAGCCCATCCATGTAGGATCCCATGTGCTTAATACGACCAAAGCTTGATGCCCCACGTACTGACTTCAAATGATGTCATCGAAAATCTAAGGCGTCCATTTGACTTGTATTAGGAAGGTAGGCTAACGGGGTCGTTTGGGTGGTCAAGCAAGCAAAACAACGTGAATGAGCCATTTTCGGGCCAAATCGTTAGGTGTTAGCCCACAGATACGGAGGTGTGACGGGGCTCGAGCGAGTTTTGAGTTAAAAATTGACTGAGGTTTCCCAGGTAGGCTGACGAGCGGGATAGGGTGGGTCGGCGGGGCCATTTGGGTGGTCAAACGGATGAATCAACGCGAATAAGCCATTTTTTAGCCAAATCAATGGGTGTTAGCCCACGGTTTCGGGTGTGTTTTGGGACAAAAATTGATCAGGGGATTCCAAGCAGGCTGAGGAGCTGGAGAGTGAGTTGGTGGGGTTAGCGGGGCCATTTTCCTTGGCCAAACGGGTGAAACAACATAAACGAGCCATTTTTGGGCCCAATCAATGGGTGTTAACCTGTGGTTCCGAGGGTGTGCCCGAAGCTTGGGCATATTTTGGGTCAAAAATTGACCGAGGGCTCCTAGGCAGTCTGAGTATCAAGGAGGGTGGGCCGGCGGGTCGGTGGGGCCGTTTCGTGGTCTAACAGGCGAAACAGCACGAATAGGCCATTTTTGGGCCAAATCAGTGGGTATTAACCCACGGTTCTAGGGTGTGCCCAGGGCTCGGATATATTTTGGGCCGATAATCAACCGAGGGCTACCAGGCAGGCTGAAGAGCGAGGAAGGGTGGACCGACGGGGTCGTTTGGGTGGTTAAACAGGTAAAATTGCGCAAACTAGCCATTTTGAGGCCAAATCGATAGGTGTTAGCCCATGATTCCGAGGTTTTGACCAGGGCTCGGGCATGTTTTGGGTAGAAAATTGATCGGAGGCTCCTAGTCAGGTTGAGGAGCGGGGGAGGATGAGTCGGCGGGGCTGTTTGGGTGGTCAAACAAGCAAAACGACTCAAACAAGCCGCTTTTGGGCCTAATCGATAGGTGTTGTTAGCCTACCGTTCCAAGGGTATGCCCGAGGACCTAGGGTCTTCTGGGCAGAAAATCGACCGAGGGCTCCCAGGTAGGCTAAAGAGCGGGAAAGGGTGGGCTCGTATATCAACGGGGGTTTTTGAGTGGTCAAACGAGTAAAACAACACGAACGGACTATTTTCGGGTAAAATCGTTGGGTGTAAGCCCACGGTTCCGGGGATATAGCGAGGACCCAAGCGTGTTTTAGGTCGAAAATAGATCGGGGGCTCCCAGACAGGCAGATGAGCGGGGAAGTGGGGGGCATGGTCAACGGGGCCGTTTGAGTGGTCAAACGGGCGAAACAATGCGAAAAAACTATTTTTGGGTCAAATCTGTGGGTATTAGCCCATAGTTCCGGGGGTGTGCCTGGGCCCGGGCATGTTTTGCGTCGAAAGTCGATCGAGGGTTCCTAAGTAGGCTGAGGAGCGGAGGAGGGTGAGTCGGCAGGGCCATTTAGTCTGAGCAGCCCTGATACAAATCAGTCCACCAAGATGCCAAAACAGTCCACAAAATGTGAGAAGAACAAGCAACACAAAGGGATACAAGATGACAAACACAAAAACACACGGATTTGCAAAATAATGAAAGGATAGATAGTGAGACCAAGATTATTACAAGATTAAGAACCAAGTATATTTCAACATTAACCCCTAATGAATGTAATAATAAAAACCACACTCTTACGATGACCACCAAGGTAATCGACTTACGTCAATATCCATCGTTTCCAAGCAAAGAACAATATTGGCTTTTCCAAGCCCTATATTAAGGATGACTTTTCCAAGTCCTAACTAAGACTATACTAAGGTGGTCTACTCCTAAGAGAGAGGATTTCAAGTGTTTCAATATTTCATCTTTCATAAACTAACCAGCAAATGAACTAATAGAACCTATTTATAGTCTAACTTATTACATAACAAAATGACCACAATACTCTTAATGAAAAGGGGTGGTCATGGAGTGTTACTTGGACAAGGCTAAGTAACCAAAATGTCCTTAATGAAGGCACAAAACCGTGAGTCCTCAATCTTCAATGCTCCAAGCAATCTTTCACACGTGGGATTGCTCTTTGGTGTACTCAAATTGGCCCTTCCATGTAGGATCCCGTTTGCTTAATCTGACCAAAGCTTGATGCCCCACGTACTGACTTCGAATGATGTCATTGAAAGTTAAGGCGGCTATTTGAATCGTATCAAGCCCCCGTCGATTTTCGGTCCAAAACACATGCGGGCCCCAGACACACCTTCAGAACGTAGGCTAACACCCATCAATTGAGCCCAAAAATGGTCCGTTCGCGCCATTTCACCCGTTTGACCATCCAAACAGCCACGTCGACCCCGTTGGCCCCCTCTCCCCTGTTCCTCAGTCTGTCTGTATCGCTTGTGGAATTTCAATGGATTTGCTATTGCTGTATATTATAGTATTATTTTAAAGAATACAATATTTGAATAGATTGTATAGTTTTTTTATTGTTACATAATGTGACACATCAACAATTTAAACGAGAAATAGAGTAAGAAGTAGATTACTATAAAATGGTAGATTTTAAAGATAAAATGTCTATTAATAACAAGAAAAGGTAAAATGGCAAAAAAAAAATAATTCAATCATACTAAATCATCCTTATACAAAATGAGACTTTTCATGGTTATCCAACAATACATTTAATAATTACAACAAATATTGAATTTTAACTAGTAACATAATACAATATAATAGATAACATTAAGAGCTCTTTTGGTAGGAAGTATAAGAAATAATTAATCCCAAAATTATTTTTAGGATGAACTTATCCCATATTTGGTTTGAATAAAATGCATGGTATAACTTATCTCAAAATTATTTATCCCAAAATTGTTATATTATTTTTATGCCTTCTTGAGAGTGAAATAGTTAATCTCGAAATAACTAAGTCCAAAATAATTAATTTCAAAATAACTAATTTCCCAATCAAACGACCCCTAACTATTATCTAAGCAAATTCTAAAATTGTGGGTTCGAGTCAGCTTGAAAAGGATAGGAGTTTTTAGGTGTGTTAATTAAAAAATTATCAAATACCAACATAGGTTGTGGTGCAGTGGTGGGACTACTCCACTCTTAACTGGAGGTTTCGAATTTGAGCCTGGATATGAAGAAAATCATGTTGGGAGTGTCACCTCTAGAATGACCCTACAATGCGCGACACAATCAAAATTAGTAGGGATTTGAATGCGGATATCAAACACCGGGTGAGAAATTAAGCGGATACCGAATACCGGGTGATGGAAAAAAAATTTTAAAAATGCCAAATAGATCTTGCACACAGACAAAAAAAAATAAAATTCAAGAACCAAACAAGAAAAAAACTCAGAAAACTCAAAGATAAAATCTTGTATCTCTTGCTATCTGAAACATTATCAGTCTATCAATTACTATCTCTCATTTTTGCCAATCAGTGTGGCAGTCATGGCCTCCCACACAATCTTTACTACCACTCCTACCTCTACCAATTCTTTCTTATTCCCAAATTCTTCTTCTTTCTATGGTGTTTCCCTTTATGTTAAGTCTAAATTTAGCCAATCTTTGACCCTTTATGCTGTTACTACTCCTAAACCTCTTACTGTTTTTGCTGCTACTAAGAAAGCTGTTGCTGTTCTTAAGGGAAGTTCTAATGTTGAGGGGGTTGTCACTTTATCTCAAGATGATGATGGTTGTTTACCTTCCATTGTTTATGCTTTAATTTGCTGTTTTTCCTGGGTTGTTGTTGTTGTGGTTGTGAATTGTCATACCATTTTATCTGAATCTTTCTCTGTTTGCATTTCCACACTTTTGTGCTGTAATTGCTCTCCTGTTGTCACAGATATAACTTTATTACTAATGTATCAATACCCTTTTGTCTGAATATTTATCTGTTTGCATTTCCACACTTTTATGCTTTAGTTTGTTGTTGTTGTTGTATTTGTTGCTGTTTATGTTCCCACCCTTTTGTTCTGTAAGTTGCTCTCCTGTTGTCATAGATGTAATCTTTATTATTAATGTATCATACCCTTTTGTCTGAATCTTTATGTGTTTGCATTTCCACACTTCTATGGTTTATGTAATGATGATAATTAATATTCAAATAAACTGATGTGCAGATTCACAAAGAGGGATCTGCTCCTCTTTTTTTTTTTTTATTTAAGAATTACATTGATAAACAAAAGAGAAAACAAGAAAAGAGAGGTTCCAGAGTTAAACACAAGAAACAAATAAAAGCAAGATCATCGACAGTTTATTTTAGACTAGTGTTCTACTATATATATGCATCTCTATCCTAGTTTATTCTAATCCATTCTGTAACTGCTTTGGATAAGGCAGTATTCCGATTGATTTGGGAACAACGTACTGGCTGAGGTGTTTCGGTAACTGCCTATCTCTTGTACTACGCCTAGGAGCAGTTGACGTATCCTGTTGAGTTGTTACAGTTTATCTTGCTGTTGTTGTTATATTTGTGGATTGTGATCCAAAAATGTTATCTTTATTACTAATGTATCATAGGATTTTATCTTAATCTTTATCTGTTTATGTTCCCCCCTTTTGTACTGTAAGCTGCTCTCCTGTTGTCATAGATGTAATCTTTATTACTAATGTATCATAACACTTCTGTCTGAATCTTTATCTGTTTGCATTTCCACACTTTTATGCTTTAGTTTGCTGCTGTTGTTGTTATTGTTGTTATATTAGTGGATTGTGATCCAAAAATGTTATCTTTATTACTAACGTATCATAGCATTTTATCTGAATCTTTATCGGTTTATGTGCCCACCCTTTTGTGCTGTAAGTTGCTCTCCTGTTGTCATAGATGTAATCTTTCTTACTAATGTATCATACCCTTTTGTCTGAATCTCTATCTGTTTGCATTTCCACCCTTTCGTTCTGTAAGTTGCTCTCGCGTTGTCGTGTATGTAATCTTTATTACTAATGTATCATACCCTTTTGTCTGAATCTTTATCTGTTTGCATTTCCACGCTTTTATGCTCTAATTTGCTGCTTCTTTTTTGTCATATTTGTCTATTGTGACTTGAAGGTGCAATCTTTATTACTTGTATTTCATACTCTTCTATCTGAATCTTTATCTGTTTGCATTTCCACCCTCCATCACTGTTTTTGCTGCTACTAAGAAGGTTGTTGCTGTTCTTAAGGGCAATTCTAATGTTAAGGGGGGGTGTCACCTTATCTCAAGATGATGATGGTTGTTTACTTTTCTGCTGTTTATGTTTTAATCTGCTTTTTTTGGTCATATTTGTGTAATCTTGATTGCTAATGTTTCATACCCTTTTATGTGAACCTTTATCTGTTTGCATTTTGCACACATTTGTGCTTGAATTTACTGTTTTTTGGTCATATTTGTGGATTGTGACTTAAAGATGTAATCTTTATTATAATCTTTCATACCCTTTTATCTGAACCTTTATCTGTTTGCATTTTGCACAGGTTTGTGCTTTAAGTTGCTGTTTTCTGGTCATAGTTGTGTAATCTTGATTGCTAATGTTTCGTGCCCTTTTATCTGAATCTTTATCTGTTTTCATTTCCACGCTTATTGTGCTCTAATTTGCTGTTTTGTGGTCATATTTGTGTATTGTGGCCTAAAGATGTAGTCTTTCTGACTAATGTTTCATACATTTTTATCTGACGTAGCTCTTCTCTCTATGGTGTTTCCCTTAATGTTGAGTTAAATTTTCACCAATCTTTGATCTTTATGCTGTCACCACTCCAAAACCTCTTACTGTTGTTGCCGCTACTAAGAAAGTTGTTGTCCTTAAGGGAAATTCTAATGTTGAGGGGGTTGTCGCTCTATCTCGAGATGATGATGGTTGTTTGCTTTTCTGCTGTTTTCTGCTTTAATTTGCTTCATATTTGTGAATTTGACTTGAAGATGTAATCTTGATTACTAATGGTGCATACCCTTTTAGCTGAATCTTTATTTGCTTGCATTTCTACCCCTTTATCTGAATCTTTATTACTAATGTTTCATAGCCTGTTATCTGATTTCCTTTTTCTGTTTGCATTTCCAACTTTTTGTGCTCTATTGTCTCATTTGAATTGCGAACTTAAGAGTCTAAATGGTAATGTTTATTAGGTATGTTTTATACCCTTTAAGCTGTCACTTCTAGCAAGCCCCTCGCTGTTGCTGCTGCTACTAAGAAAGCCTGTCCTTAAGGGCAATCGTTCAGGGTGTTGTCACTCTATCTTAAGATAATGATGGTTGTTTACTTTTCTGCTTTTTATGCTTTAGTTTGCTGTGTTTTTTTGGGGTCATATTGTGGATTCTGACTTAAAGATGTAATCTTTATTACTAATGTTTTATCTGAATCTTTATCTATTTTTGTTTCCAACTTTTTGTGCTCTAATTTGCTCTTCGATTGTCATATTTGTGATTGTGGCCTAAACATGTAAGCCTTTCCAAGTATACTTCACTCCCTTTTATCCGAGTCTTTATCTGTTTGCATTTCCACCCTTTATGCTCTAATTTGCTTTTCTGTTATCAAATTTGTGGTTGTGACCAAAAGATATAAGCCTTTCGAAGCATATTTCACTCCCTTTTATCTGAATCTTTATTTGTTTATTTGTCCGCCCTTTATGCTTTAATTTGCTTTTTCTATTGTCACATTGGTGGATTCTTGCCCAAAGATGTAACTACCAATACTTCGTACTCGTTTATCTGAATCTTTATGTTACGTTTCTCATCATGACCTTATTTGGTTTTGTATTACTGTATTCATTGTTTGTGACCTAAAGGTGTAAGCTTTTGTAGGAATATTTCTTACCCTTTTGTATTGAGTATTTATTTCTTTTTCTCCTCTTTGTATAGGTCCAACTACGGTTAACGTTCGTATAACTGGACTTACTCGTGGACTTCATGGGTTTCATTTGGTGAGTAATATTTGCTATAATTTGAACTGTACTGCTTTTGTTATGTACTTGTCCTTGTTGCAATTATTGGTGAATTGTGGTTGATGTTATGCTTTGGCTTGTGTTGCGTCGTGTTGTAGCATGAATATGGTGACACTACAAATGGGTGTATGTCTACAGGTTAGCTTCTGATTTAGTTTGAACTTTCTGTTAATTGGAATGTTGGTCAATTGGAACTCCTCTAGTAATATACCAAAACATTTTTCGGAACTCTTCTAGTAGCTAGTTGGAAATGACGTTTTTACTTCTAGTTCCGCTGGTACTAGGTTGAAATTTGTTCCCTTTTGTTCCACTGCAGGAGCCCATTTCAATCCTAATAATTTGACACATGGAGCTCCTGGAGACGAAATCCGTCATGCGGGTGACCTGGGAAACATAACAGCCAATGCCGATGGTAATGTACTTGTTTTCTATTCTTTCATACCGCATTGACTCTATTTTTGTTTGTTTAGATGGATGATGACTTTCTGTATTCTTGCGTATGCTTACTGTATGCAGGCGTGGCTGAAACAACAATTATTGATAATCAGGTTGTTACATCCACCTTGTCTGGTCATTCGATCTCGCTTTTTGTGCTCTATGTTTGTTACTGTTTTAAGTTTAGGATAATTTACTGACTCTACCTTTTGTGCACCAAGTAGATACCATTGACGGGTCCAAACTCAGTTGTTGGAAGAGCACTTGTAGTTCACGAGCTTGAGGATGACCTCGGAAAGGGTAAAAGTTCTACATTTCGTATATTGATCCATTTAATCTGTGGATTTGAAAATGTTACTTCTGCGAGTGTATCAAATCTATTTGCTACACTGCTTTACTTACCTTTACATTTTGGGAGGTCTTTGCGGTGCCTTCATGAGCTAATCGTCATTTTGTGGTCTGTCTGTAGGTGGCCATGAACTCAGCCTTACCACAGGCAATGCTGGCGGACGATTGGCATGCGGTAAGAAGAAACACTCTTTCTCCCCTTCCCCTGCTGCTCTCTCTTCCTTCTTGTGTAATTATGGTCTGACATCATTCTTGCTAAACGTAAGGGCCAGCTAAAATAGTATAACTTAGCGCTTGGTATTGCTTTAGCCCCTAGTTATATGGTGTTTATAATGGTTAAATATAATCTTAAGAGCATCTTTGGCAAGTGTTCCTTGACTAAAACTTTGAGAATATTCAATGTCTAGAACTTTATTGGGCTAGGAAACAAATGTCCATTTTGCGGAAAGAATGAGAGATGCGTGCTTAAGACTTTCTTCAATTCTTTGAAAAGGCAGACTGTTTTGAGCTGTTGTGGGTGATTATGGCCATAAACATGATGAATATGCTTCTTTGTTTTCCTTCCTTGAAACGCTGATCATGCAAAGATCATATGTGCTTTGATTAGTACAGTTGGAGTTATTTCAATCATTTTACTAGTTAATAGCTGAAATAGTCGAGAAGGCAGATGATCAATAGACAATCAGTAACTCTGGTAAGTTTTATTCAGAAACCTGATTTTAATACTTGGTAACACATAGCATTAACTGATAGTGCAACTTGTGAAGTGTATCCTAACACCGCCTGAGGGGATCAGATAAGGACAAAATAGAGAAGACGGTGAAACGGAGGTTTAACAGGCAGAGTAGAAGCACAAGGAAAAGCTATAAGACTGAGTATGACATTCTTTTTGGCACATATCGAAAAGAAAAATATAACACCTGAATTGGAATGGAGGTAGTATTTGATTTTAATATTTCACTATTTTTTTCTAAATTAAACCCGACCCGTAAATCTCTTTGGTGTATAAAACTACCAAAAGTAAAATGGGTCCGCCTTCTGGTGTTTATCTTTGCGTTGAATGTGTGGTGCATTTTGTTTGGTTGATGTCTTTCTGCATTTAGCTAGTTTATATGGCATAAAACAACCAAAAGTAAAATGGGTCCGCCTTCTGGTGTTTATCTTTGCGTTGAATGTGTGTTGCACTTTGTTTGGTTGATGTCTTTCTGCATTTAGCTAGTTTATATGGCTGACTTCTCTCTCCTTTTTAACTTAGCAGCAATTATACCGATTCAATTTATGTATATAATCAGATATGATGACCGATATTCCTAAATGCTAATCTGCTTAAGCAATTACTAGGCATATGAATATGGTCCTTTTAACATAGCACTCTCGGTCGCCCAAGAGAACTGGCTATCTTTCTCTTTATACAAAATATCTTGAAAAGCAAAGAAAAAATCTACCTCGGCAACGAATATGTCATTGACTGCTAGTTTCATTGCATGGAATGCCACACTTAATGGTCATTCTAGATTCAAGATTGAATACTTGCATGCCGCATGATGCATGAGATGATATCTTTTTCCTGCACATGATGTATACAACCACAAACCTAGTGTAATCCAACAGCATGAAGTACTTATAATTAAAATTTTAAGTGTAAATTTAATAGATGAACTCCAATAGTGCCATTAACATTTGCCTTCCCTGTGGAAATTCATGTGTATGTGCTCACACGTGTCTATGTGAATAGACTTGGGGTCTTGGCACCCAAAATATCAACCAATTAAACAAAAGTTGGTCACAACAAAGTACAAATGCAGCTCATAAAAGTTGTCCAGGAAGCTGATCTGGCTGATCTTAAGGTGGAATAGAAGGAAAACAATATATCCGAAGAAGGAAACTACGACTAATTAGACCGCTGGTGAACAAATGACAACATCACTGAGGAAAAGAATGTGACATATAGAATACAAGTAGGTTCTGTGAGCTCATATCTCCGGCTATTTTGATTCTTCTAGAGAGCTTTAAATCAACCGTTGACACCTACGGCGCCGACCCTACCGCTGGTCACCGACGTACCCTCTCTCTCCCGCGCCTCGGCCCTCCGGCCCCGTCGCCGTCGCCGACCTACGGCGCCGACCCGACCGCCGGTCACCGACGCTGACCGCCGGATCTGACCGCCGGTCACCGACCCCCGTCGCCGAGATCCGGTTCCCCCCCTGCTGTACCCCCCCCCTTCTCTGTCCAGACCCCCCCCTCCGCCGGCGCTGTACAACAGGGCAGCAGCTGTAGCTCGGTCTTCAGCCGCAACCGCCGCTCCATCGTCAGCAGCCGCGGATCCATCTCAGTAGCGATCCCCCGGCAGCAGGTCGACGCGGGGCTTGGTTGCCGGCTTGGTCTACAAGTGAAATCTGGTGACTTCTAACCTTTGCTTATTTCATTCTTCATTCTGCATTCTTTCATTCTTCGTATTATACTAGTAATTGAGTATAGTTTGGTTGCTGGAATATTTCCTTGAATTGGTGTGAGCCTTGTATTAATTGCTGCTGCTTTACTATTACCATCGTTTATGTCTTTATATCTTTATATTATCTTTATATTCTCTTATACTTTCGCCTAGTTGTGGCTGTGGGCAGTAATGGGTGGATAGGGTCATGTCCGAGGGGGTTGGGGCGGGGGGCAGTGGTGGGGGCGGGGGATGAGGAAAAGGCGGGAGTGGGAGGGAGGCCAAGGTTTGGCCGCGGGGGAAGTAGTGGAGGGCGTGCGGGTAGTGAAGGTAAGCTGAGGGTTGGGTCTTGGAATATAGGGACCCTGCAGGGCAAGTCCATAGAGCTTGTGAAGACCCTTAGGAAGAGAAGGATCAACATTGCGTGTGTTCAGGAGACCAAGTGGGTAGGGTCTAAGGCTAGGGATGTGGATGGTTACAAGCTGTGGTACTCTGGGAGCGAGAGGCGTAGGAATGGAGTTGGCATCTTAGTGGATGAAGAGCTTAGAGGTCAGGCAGTAGAGGTGAAGAGGATCAATGATAGGTTGATGACTATTAAGTTGGTCATTCGAGGGTTTACCCTGAACGTGTGTAGTGCCTATGCACCGCAAGTGGGATCGGAGGGGGAGGAGAAGATGCGGTTTTGGGAGGCCTTGGAGGAGGTGGTGAGAGGCGTGCCAAGCTCGGAGAAGATTGTTGTAGCAGGAGATTTCAACGGGCACATCGGGGCGCTACCGGGAGGCTTTGGTGATGTGCATGGTGGTTTTGGTTTTGGGGAGAGAAATGAGGAGGGGGCTACCCTACTGGAGTTTGCGAGGTCCTTTGGGCTGGTGGTGGTGAACTCGGGCTTCCCGAAGAAGGACGAGCACCTGATCACCTTTCGAAGCGCGGTAGCCAGGACCCAGATTGACTTTGTGTTGCTTAGGAAAAGGGATAGGGCGTGGTGTAAGGACTGTAAGGTCATCCCGAGTGAGAACCTTTCGACCCAACATAGGCTCTTGGTTATGGATTTGGGTATAAAGAAGAATAGAAAGAGGAGGAGTAGGGAGTGTAGACCTAGAATTAAGTGGGGCGGCTTGACGCCAGTGAATGCGTGGGAGATAGGGGAGAAGTTGGCAGGAATGGGGGTGTGGGAGTATAGGGGAGACGTGGATAGTATGTGGGATAGGGCGGCTAGGTGCATCAGGGAGAATGCAAGTGAGGTGTTGGGGGTTTCTAGGGGCCGGGCCGGGCACCATCAGGGGGATTGGTGGTGGAATGAAGAGGTGGAGAAGAAAGTGGGGACCAAGAAAGGGGCGTATGCCAAGTTGGTGGAGAGTAAGAACGAAGAGGAGAAGCGGGTAAACAGGAAAGAGTACAAGCTAGCGAGGAAGGAGGCTAAGTCAGCAGTCACGGCAGCTAAGACGGCCGCCTTTGAGAGCCTGTATGCAGGGTTACAGGGGAAGGGAGGGGAGAAAAAGTTGTTTAGACTCGCTAAGGCTAGGGAGAGGAAGGGTCGTGACCTCGATCAGGTGAGGTGCATTAAGGGGGAGGACGGTAGAGTGTTGGTGGAAGATGGCCACATTAAGAATAGATGGCAGTCGTACTTTCATAGGCTTTTGAATGACGAAGGGGATAGAGCTATTGTGTTAGGGGAACTGGAGCACTCAGAGGAGTGTCGGGATTTTAGCTATTGTAGACGTTTTAAGGTAGAAGAGGTTAGACAGGCTGTTCGCAGAATGCGAAGGGGTAGGGCGACGGGGCCGGATGAGATACCGGCCGAGTTTTGGAAGTTCGTTGGAGAGGCTGGTCTGAGGTGGTTGACGGGATTGTTTAATGAAATCTTCAAGACGGTAAAGATGCCCGAGGCTTGGAGGTGGAGCACCATGATACCTCTCTATAAGAATAAGGGGGACATCCAGAGTTGCAACAACTATAGAGGTATTAAGTTATTGAGTCACTCTATGAAAATCTGGGAGAGAGTGGTCGAGGTGAGGCTGAGACGGATAGTGTCTATTTCAGAAAACCAGTTTGGATTTATGCCTGGCCGCTCGACGACGGAGGCAATTCACCTGGTACGGAGGTTGGTGGAACAGTATAGGGAGAGGAAGAAGGACCTGCACATGGTGTTTATCGACCTGGAGAAGGCCTACGACAAAGTCCCTAGGGAGATGCTTTGGAGATGCTTGGAGGTGAGGGGAGTACCGCTGGCATATATCAGAGCAATCAAGGATATGTATGATGGAGTGAAAACTAAGGTGAGGACGGCGGGAGGAGACTCAGAACATTTCACGGTCCGGACAGGGTTGCATCAGGGATCTACTCTTAGTCCCTTTTTGTTTGCAGTGGTAATGGATGTGTTGACGCGGCGTATTCAAGGGGAGGTGCCGTGGTGTATGCTTTTTGCAGACGATGTAGTTCTGATAGCTGAGACCCGAGAGGGTGTGAGCGACAAATTAGAGGTGTGGAGGCAAACCCTTGAGTATAAAGGGTTCAGGGTGAGCAGAAGCAAGACAGAGTATGTGGAATGCAAGTTTAATGACATGAGGAGGGAGAACGAGGTAGTAGTGAAGCTGGAATCACAGGAGGTAGGTAAGAGGGAGAGTTTCAAGTATCTCGGGTCCGTGATCCAGAGTAACGGTGAGATTGATGAGGATGTCTCGCACCGTATTGGGGCGGGATGGATGAAGTGGAAGCTCGCGTCGGGGGTGCTGTGTGATAAGAAGGTGCCGCCTAAGCTTAAAGGCAAATTCTACAGGGCGGTAGTCCGTCCGGCCATGTTGTATGGAGCGGAGTGTTGGCCAGTGAAGAACTCCCACATCCAAAAGATGAGGGTGGCAGAAATGCGGATGTTGCGCTGGATGTGTGGGCTGACTAGAGGGGATAGAGTTCGGAATGAGAACATCCGGGAGAAGGTTGGTGTGACACCAGTGGAGTGCAAGATGCGGTAAGCCCGATTGAGATGGTTCGGACACGTGAAGAGGAGGGGCATGGATGCCCCGGTCCGTAGGTGTGAGAGGCTAGCGTTGGATGGGTTTAAGCGGGGTAAGGGTAGGCCGAAGAAGTACTGGGGTGAGGTGATTAGGCGAGACATGGAGCAGTTACAGCTCACCGAGGACATGACCCTAGATAGGAAGGTCTGGAGGACGCGAATCAGGGCAGAGGACTAGGGCCAGCCTGAGTCGCTAGTGTAGGGAACTACTTGGTGGGGGTTTATTTATGTTAGGAGTCCGTGTCCCATGTTTTATTATGGATCTGTGTGTTTTCCTTTGTTTTAGATTACTTATGGGTGCCGTATTTATGTTATGTAATCTTGTAACCTTGTGCTGTGCTTTACTATGTGTTTGTGTGGTACCGCGTGTCTTGAGCCGGGAGTCTATCGGAAATAGCCTTTCTACTTCTTCAGAGGTAGAGGTATGGACTGCGTACATCCTATCCCCCCAGACCCCACCAGGTGGGAATACACTGGGTTTGTTGTTGTTGTTGACATCTAGGATATCTTTTATATGTATCTGTGGTTGCTTTCACGGCGAAATGATATGCACCCTATCTTAGATCAGCACATTGTGAGGGTAACTATAGTAGAGTGGGACCTTACAATTCATATTTCGATTTCCAGAGAGTGTGTATATCATATTGGAAGAGTGTCATGATTGCACCTTATGTAAGATCTGCTTTTATTTTAGCTGTTGTGCTATTAGTGAAGGTTCAAACTTTAACAAAAGCACTCAAGAAAGAGTCCTTCTCAAGCTCTTGTTATAAATATAAGAGTGACCTTTTGAAGCTATCTCCAACTCCAACATCCTACACCATTCCGCCTGCTATCCACCAGGTGCCGGCTGCTGAAAACATGCCTTTCTTTTTTCGTTGAGTAGTTCGTCATCATGCCCCTCTCCGTTACCGGAGACAGATTTAGTTTGGGTTTACTTGTTATTGGTGTACGTATAGACTTCTGAATATCATTGCTTTAACACTGATAACTGTTAGAAATGTACTCCGAAGTTATATGGTTTGTCTGACTTCGATATGTTGAGAGGAAGACTCGATTGCAAGTACATTAGAAGAAGTATCATAGATCGTGAGACCTCCACTTTGACTGTTAACTTGTTCAAGTTGAGATCTTTCCCCTACTTTGGATTCTTTAAACCACGTACATGTTTCTCTATATTCTTTCAGAAGAGAGGCTTCTCGTGTACCACTCTTTTGCTACTTGACATTGACCCTTGGTCGGGGAAGACTTTGATTTAAAATAATTGTTGCCCATTTTCGGCATTTCCATTATTTTCCCTGGTTCTCAGCGACCTCCTGTTGAATAGTTCTATTACAACTGCTCTAGAGCTTGAGGTGCTTTGTCATCTCTGAGGTCCTTGGATTTCACCGTTTTGAAATTGCTCGAACTTCATTCACTTAGGATCATCTGAGTACTATGTACATAGATGCTCTAAAATAATACTTTTGGCTAATGTTGATCACGATTTTTTCCTATGCAGGTGTTGTTGGTTTGACTCCAATATGAAGTAACAGCAATAGCTCTTTTGTCGGAATTATAAGGAATGAACATATCTACCCTCCTCGCCTTGTTGCCAATAAAACGCTACATGAATGTGTTCTGAGAGATTCTTGATGAACTAAATTTGAACTTGTATGTACACTTTGCCAAATGAATGCAACACTTTTTGCTTCAAACTTGTATTTGGAGTTGCTATTTCACTATCCTTTTTGAGTTATGGCTATCAAAGGTGATCCTAAATGAACAAAGTTTTGGCATATTACTGTTCCTATGAGTGTCTGTCTTGAATTTTGCATTCTGCATGTATAGTTTCCTTGAGCCGAGGGTCTATCAGAGACAACCTTTCTACCTTCACAAGGTAGGAGTAAGGTTGCGTACACGCCACCCTCCCCAGAACCCGCTTGCGGGATTACATGGGCTTCTTGTTGTTGGCATGTATAGTTTCTAAGGTTGCATTTTGCCATCTAAACTCTTGCTAAACAAGTCTCTTGCTCATTTTAACTAGTTATTAGTTACTATTTGCTTACAATATCGAAAGGGATTCCTGGCGTAACTGGTAATGTTGCTTTCATGTGACCAGGAGGTCACGTGTTCAAGCCATGAGAACAGCCTCTTGTAGAAATGTGAGGTAAGGCTTACTATTAGTTACTATTTGTTTGCAACACTGGAAGGGGGATTCCTGGCATAACTGGTAATGTTGCTTCTATGTGATCAAGAGGTCATGAAAGCAGCCTCTTGCAGAAATGCAAGATAAGGCTGCACACAGTAGAACCTTAGGATATCGATTTATATGAATTCGTATTATTGTAAGATTCATTAAAGAGGAGAGTGCTTCCTAACCTTTTTTTTTTTTTTTTAGGGAAAAAGGTTTGAAATATACCTAAATTTTGGTGAAATTTATTGTAACACATCTCAACTTGTGGGGGGTTCTATGACTACCCTCGACTATTTATCATCATATTTTTGTGGCATATAGCTGTCCAGCTGGATCACTACGTAAATACACGCGCACTGAGAAATATGGTAATAAATAGTTTAGGGGGTCATAGCACCCCGCAAAGTTGAGACATGTTACAACAAAGTTTAGGTATTATTGTAAGATTCATTAAAGAGGAGAGTGCTTCCTAACCTTTTTTTAAGGGCTAAAACTTGAAACATTATTAGTTTTAGGCAAAGTTTTTTTGTGAAAAGCAAGAAACATTAGTATTAATTAGGTAGCATTTTACATCAGAATGATTAAAGTAAGAGAGGAAGTAAGTTTTCAACCAATCTTAACTCACACATTATAAGCAATTATGACTAATTAAGGTTAATGAGCTTTTCTGAGATATTTGCTTAGCAAATGCACCATGTAACTTATCATATCTACTTAAAATTTCCATTCTTACATTCTATCTTACACATTACATTTTTTATTTTTATCTCATCAAATCTCCCTCCTCATTGTTCTTAAATCTTTCATATATCTATCATTTTTTCACCACAGATTTGGTTCAACCGCCCCTGCCCACCGTCTAGCCATCACCAAACCTGTCAGCCTCTCCCTTTACAAAACAAAAACCTTTCAAAACTTCATTTTTCTGATAAATGTCAAAGAATTTCGACGATACAGATGGAGATTTAGTCGAAAACGTAACGTTTGTTTCCTCCATTTCGAAGCTTCTCCTTATGTGTGCGTGTCTCCAAGTTACATTTGGCGCGGTAAATCATTCCATCATACATCTCCATACTTAAACTATTGACGTACTTGTCGTTGTGCTCAATCAATCCAAAAATACTCTTAATTTCCTATATAGGAATCATGCAATTTTTTTTTATTTTTTTTTTAAATTGGTGATAGGGGAAGGGGAATGGGGGAGGGGAGGGAATCGAACCCTCACTAACAAGGTGGAAGTTTAGGTACCTAAGTAATACTAGTCATTAGTCAACGAGATAATGCATCAAACCCCCCCCCCCCCCCCCCCTAAACTTATTTCCACAACTTACTTTAACACTTAAACTAAGCTTTTATTTATTTACTCCCTTAAAATCTTTAAAGGGAATTAATTTCCTCCCTTATGCTGACGTGGCTTTTTTTAAAAAAAAAAAGAATTTTTTTTTAATGACACATCAGCATAAGGGGGAAAATTAATTCACTTTAAAGATTTTAAGGGAGTAAATAAATGGAAGTTAAATTTAAGTGCTAAAGTAAGTTTTGGAGACAAATTCAAGGGGTTTTGATGCATTACCTCATAGTCAACACTTAGAAATACTTTGCATTGTTTTCTAGTAAATTATGAAGAAATGAACCTCATTGCGAAATGGGAAATAGAGTAAGATCTAAGCAAAAAATAACAGATGATATATATTATAGGAAAAATAGAAATAATTTTTTCATGAAAGTTTTTATAAATTCACATTATTTTAAATTTGAAACAATAGGGAATAGGTCATATATCTATATATCATATATGTGACTACAATAGGAAATTTAAATAGTTGGAACTTATAATTTTTTGTGGCCAAATGATAAGAGAAGATATAATGAAATATTTATAAGTATATGAAAATAAAATAGACCGCTCATTGAAGACATGACACATTTCTTTTTACGAGTTAGATGACGTCGTGACACATGGCTTGAAATAGATAAATCTATTTAATGAGAGACGTTTTTCTTTTAAAATTGACATCAAATTAGAAGTACTCATTCAATTTGTATTTAAAAAAGTAGTAATAATTTTTCCAAAATTAGTATGTAGGGTGGGGGTGGAGGTGGGGGTGGGAGTGGGTGGGGGGTTAGTTTTATATTCCTAGTCAACTAAACCATATTAATCTGTTAATATTATTACTTTGCTTATGGAGTACTACTATATCAATAAAGTCGATCCCTCTAGTCAATAGTAGTAGATTAAATTTCAAGTTTAGTTTTTTAAAAAAAAAAAAAAACTGCACATGAAAAATTTAGCCAGAATAAAAAAACTAGCTTTTAAATATTGGATTAAATAAAAAAAAAATCTTTGAGGGAAAATTTGCTTCTTCTTTTTTTTCAGATGAAATAAAAATTGAATTTATATAATTAGAAGAGAAAGAGAAAGATTCATTTCTTTTTCGGAAAGATATGTGGTCTCATCAAATCATAATTGATTATGTGGTAGAGTCGTAAAAACGCTTGTTTTCTTTTATACATTAGATCTTAGTTTTATGAACAAATATATTACTACTATATTAAAACAAACTTCGTATAAATAGTATAAACTGCGTAGACAGAAATTCTTGAGTAACCGTTCACATGAATTTATATAAATCATTTGATAGAAATGATAACTTTAACATGTAAAATAGTAAACAACATTTTTTGATTTTTTTAGAAAGAAGGATGAAGTAGACAATTACATAAAATACTAAACTTTGATTTATTCTAACTTTTTTTTTAAATGGTTATACTTTTCTTGATGATATCCTATAGTTTAATCACACTCGACTCAAGTGGAAAAAGTACTTTACTTGGCAACTAGACAACAAAGAATGTATAGAATTCAATAAGGATTCAGAATTTAAATATTGTGAAATTCACATTACAAATGCTAAATTTAAAATTATCTATATAAATTTTTTGCTCATGACTATAAGTTTGAGTAGGAAGCGCACACTTATGAATTTTGCTAACCAGTGGTTGAATTTGAGATTTAGATTTTAAATGTTCAACTGTTATTAGCATTGAAATAGTTTTCAGATTTTGGATTCAAACCTACTATTTATTGCAAATTTAATGAATTTTTATGAATAATAAATTTATGTTAGTCATATAGTATTATGTTAATATTATTAATATATTTAAATATGATATATAACTATGCTTTCTTAATTCAAAGAAATTATAAGCTGCTTATTAAATTATTCTACTAGTAGTATTACTTCTAGGGTGCTAATGTAGCCTACAATTTTACCAAATAGATTTGGTTGTGGTTCCTAATATAATATAAGGTACAATAATATTAAAATGACACCATTACATAATTTTAATAAATAAAAAAAATATGCAAGTCTATGGTTCTCTTAATTAAGAATAGACAAAATATAATGAGTTTAAGAGTGAATGATAATAATATTGAAAATGATGACTTTGAATATACATACAAGTATTTTTTATATCATTAATTAAAAATTCATATTTGAATTATGAATATAAAATCGCGTTTGCTAGAAGCTTTCTACTTTTAAATTAAAGTAGAACTTTTTGAAGTAAATTTAAATTATTAAATCTCAAGTACTTAAATATCGAACACCAAATAAAAAATCATATATATGGCAATGAGAAAAAAGTTACTATTGTCTTTCATTCTTTTGCTTGTCCGAACCAACAAACCAAATTACGACCAATCAAGATATTCTTTTGTTCTTAATTAGAGGTTTCAATTTCGAATTAGCTTTGGATGAAAAATAGTCTTTGATAGAACTTCACTCTTAACACTATTGGAAATTATCCCAATAGTGGCGGTTGCAAAATCGTTGCAATAGACAACAAAATCGTTGCCATAGCTTTACCGCACGATTCAGCAAGTGTAGTATCGTTGAACTTGAATTAATCAGATTCTAAAGCACAATAATATTAAGCTTTACATAATTCCAAAGCATAGTATCATTCATTACTTTGCTTGCAGTGGCGGAGTCTAAAATTTGACAAGATTGTGCATATTTTTTTCTCAGTTATACTAAAGGAGTGCAAAATTAAGTATACACTTGTAATAGCTAATAATTAACCTCTAAACACTGCATAATTTCTCGACGAAGGGTGTTCACTGGACCATCTTTCGCCTAAAATGGCTTTGCCCATGTTTGCTTGCCCTATAACCAACAAATCAAATTTGGACCAAAGAAGATATTCTTTTATTCTTCATTAGATGTTTCAAGTTCGAAAAATCGTCTTTGCTAGAACTTTATTCTTAAACTAAAATTTCTCAACGTGAATCTGAATTAGTTGAATTTCAAATATTAGACTTTACATAACCAACTAACCATCCATAATTAAACCTCACCCTATCCCATGCACCTTTGCAACTTTCTTGATTTCTAGCAGCCCATTCTTGATTTTGCAACTTACTTCACTTTTTGCATTCACTTTTTCTTTCCTTTCCATGGTGTTTTTATTATTTTTTCTTGTTTCTCATTCGATGTTTGGTATCCGCATTGAAATTTGACTAATTTAAATTTGCGCCGGGTAAGACCTCATTCGGGGGTAGCGCTCCCAAATGGTGTTTTTATTATCTATCATTCTCTATCGGAATCTTCGTTTTATTTTATGTGACACTCTTTTATTCTTACTTTGTTCAGACATATACAATTGGAGGTTACTGGGTCATAGTTATAAAACAACGTCTGACGGAAATGAAAGATAATGACTGTGTATAATAGGTCATTTTGATTCGATCTTTTTCCGAACCTCGTGCATAACGAGAATTTTAATACATCGAGTTGTTCTTTTTTCTTGACGTATATAATTGAAATTTAGATATTTTTGCTTAAAGTTTGAATAAAAATAAATGAACTTCAGACAAAAATATTTGAATTTCAACTAATAAGTAATAACAATCGAATTGATTTAATTCTCGAGTTTAAAGTTGTGTGCACCGCATACGGTACACAAAATTTATATGACTGAAGTTCAGAAAAATATAGTACAACTCCATCCATATATGTTCGAAATTAAATTCAGACAAAATTGACTAAACTTGAATCATATAAAATTTTAATAGTCATCATTTCTAACACTGTATGTCTGAAGTTATTTTGAAGTGAGGGATAAATTTATAAATTTCTATGTATTGTGAATATGGCATAAATGATACTTCTCAATTATAGAGATGTAATTGAAAGGGAAGAATGTGTTTGTCAATTAAGTGGGGTATTTTAAGTTTTAAAAATTAAATAAAAATGATAAAGTTTTTTCAAATTTTTATTGCTACACTTTTACCCGCAGCGATAGTAAAAGTTGTCTCAATAACTACACACAATTGTTCGATAACTATGCAAAGTTGCTGGAACAACTAATGCAATTGTCGAACAACAACGTACAGTTGTTTGAAGAACTTGACCCTTCTAGCTTAATATTAATATTGCGACACTCATTTGTCCGTCTATCACAATTTACGTGACACTTTTTATTTTAGTAAATCTTATAAATAATACTACTAATATCTTTTTATATTTAGATAATTCAATTTTAAATTTTTCACTTTATCCTTAATAAAATGATTTAAACTCACATAAATTTCTATTGACTTATTATAATCTTTAAGTTTCAGATTAGAAGTCTTAAATTTTATGTCCAAACCAAACATCTTCATATGAATATGAATTAAAAAAAGAGAAGACTTTATTTTGTATTTATGAGATATGTAAATGGTTCACCTATATATATAGTTTTTGCCTTAGATATTCTTTTTTTTTTTATGTTTCTGCACCGAATAAATATAAGATACGTATCTTGCATAACTTATTCAGTTAGGTATATACACTCGATACAATATTATCTTTTATCGCAAAAATATGTTGCTTATAAGAGAGTTGACTTCCTTTTTATTAATTACAAATCTAATTGTTTTTTTTTTGTTTGTTAATTATTAACTAGATTAAGATTAATATAACAAGGTCACAATTGGAGTGGGAATAAAGAATAAAATGGCATGTAAAAAGATGCTGAATTTTAATCAAATGATCTTACAGGCAATATTCTTTTTAATCATTTTGATTTGTTTTAATGACTCTACTAGTAAAGGTAAAAACATTTTTCATCAAAAAAGTTGATTTATTTAAATAAATAATACAGGATTTTCAGTGGTTCACGAGTTACTTTGGTTGTATTAAAATTTGCTAACTACCCTATATTTTTCTTTTTCTTAAACTTCAAGTAGTACTATTTTTTTTTTTAATTTCATTCAAATAATCGCTAAACAATTCTAAAATTATATTGCAGTTAGCTCTAAAAATAATCTTCAACGTAGTCATTCAGAATAGCTATTATAATCATTGAGAAATTAAAAAAAAAAAAAAAAAAAAATATAAAGAGTGATGGGCATTCTAAATAAAACCCAAAAATCCGGGGAAAATGTGCTAAAAATACTTGTATTTAGGCGAAATTTGTAGTTACGCATACTAAGGTCCTATGACCCCTATACTATTTTCTACCGTATTTAACTGGCATAGTTAAATACACTAAAAAAAATAGTCCAAGAAAGTAATAGAACCCCACAAAGTTCAAAGTTCAGAATGCGTAACTACAAGTTTCGCCAAAGTATAATTATTTTTGGCACTTCTTTTTTTTTTTTTCAAAATCCCATACAAAAAAAGGAGCCAAAGAAAAATTATAGATGGAGTGACAAATCAAGCTTCTGATCTCTATCGTCCTTAGCAAAACTGGGTACGTTCTCTTGACATTCTTCAAAGATATCATCACTATTGCATCTTTGGCTACAGCTTTGCCATTTTGAATCTCCCTCGCAGACATAAGGGTTGTTATTATAATTTTTATCCATTCGATAGAGCATTGTTGCTGCATTATTGTTCTCGAATCTCGGCGCTCCATTTGATCCAAATCTAGAAAGCTGTTGCTGCTGCTGCTGTTGTTGTTGTCCGGGTGGGAAGTGACAGAAGTTGGCTGCATGAGCAGTTATGTAAAGAGAAGGGTGATTAAAAAGGCCAATGGGATGATGATGATGATGATGGTTAGGTGCAAAAACAAGTGGTGCCCCTTGTGGGAGTAGTGAAGAGAAGTTAGCAGCATAGTCATGGTGATGATGATGATGATGAGATGACATAATTGATCTCTTGTTCTTTCTGGCTGCTGTTCTTTCTTTCTTGTGAGCATTTTGATGTCCTCCCAATGCTTGTGAACTGTGAAACTTTCTTGAACAATATAAACATGGAAATGACCTTGTGTTGTCTTCTGTATTGTTATTTGCTTCCACATGGCTTACTTTCTCACTCTCCATACCTGATCGATAAACCTTGTTAGAAAAAATATTCCCAAAATACTGATCAATTGAGAAAAAAATTAGAATGAACTAGTTACAAACCTTGAGAAAACTGAAGAAGACTTAGCTTTGTGTTGGAGTTGGGGAACAGAAAGAAACAAGAATAGAGACTTTTGAAGTTGGGGGATTTATGAGTTTATGACCAAAGAAAGAGAGGTAAAGAGAAGCACTTTTAAGTTCAGAAACTGAGCTTGGGAAATGTGATCAAGACAGAAATAATGAAGTTACAGTATTAAAAAGTGTGCAAATATGGTGGCACAAGAGGGTGTATGGGCTTGGGAAAACTAAACAGAGAAGAGATAAGAAAGACAATTGAATACCACCAAAGAATATGGTGCAGCTAATCCGCTGCTCCTTTCTTAATCAAAGGTCTCAGGTTCGAGTCTTGAGTATGAAAAAATCCTTGATAGAGAGTGTTTTTCCTCGAATGGGACCCTACGCGGTACAAATCCAGATTAATTAGTCAGATTTCAATGCGAGTACCGAATATCGGAGGGGAAATAAAAACAAAAAAGAGAATAGAGTAGTAAAAGAGGATAAGTGGGGAGAAACGTAAGTGTCCCTCCAATAGCATGATCCTTCCTGCATGCTGATGCGATCAAAGAGATTGGTTTAGATCAGAACTCAGTATTCAGAACAGTAAAACACACATAGTGCAGCTGCTTCTTCAATTACCTTTACTTTTTTTCTCTTTCTTTCTCAACTAAAAAAGTTAAAAAAAAAAAAAAGACACTTAAAAAGCATCCTAAATTTCCAATAAAATAGTATATGTACTTTTGTTATTCGAATGAGAATGCTTAAGTGGATGTGTGGGTGTACTAGGAAAGATAGGATTAAAAAGAGGTTATTCGAGATAAGGTGAGAGTGACTTCGGTGGAAGTCAAGATGAGGGAAGCGAGGTTGAGATGGTTCGGTCATGTGATGAGGAGGAGCACGAATGCCCCAGTGCGGAGGTGTGAGAGGTTGGCTAGGAATGGTTTCAAGAGAGGTAGAGGTAGACCGAAGAAATATTGGAGGGAGGTGATTAGACATGACATGGAGCAACTTCAGCTTACCGAGGACATGATCGTAGATAGGAAATTGTGGAAGAAGCGGATTAGGGTGTAGAAGGTTAGTGTGAGTTGAGGGTATTGTATCTTTTGATGTGTTACTTGGAGTATCTTGTGTATGGTATTATTGAGTATGTTAATTTCTATGGTATCTTGTTCTTTTACTATTCCTGCTATTACTATTCCTCATCTTAGATTGTTTTATTTTGAGTCAGGGGTCTACCGGAAATAACTTTTCTATCTCACATGTGAGGTAGTGATATGAACTGCATACACTTACCCTCCCAAGACCTCACTTGATGGAAATATACTGGATATGATGTTGTTGTTGTTGTTGTTGATATATATAAGCTGAGCCATCTATACAATTCCGAGTTAAGAGTAAATTCTGTCAAACATACTGGTTTAGCCATAGGAATGGTTGCTCAAGGGTAAGGCTAGTAAAACGTTTGTTTTGGGCTCCCAAAATTTTGAGGCCCCAAAAAAAATTTATATAAATTTTATGATTCTAGTTTCACTTAAATTAATATTAAAGATTGTAAAATATAAAAGATAAAAAACTAAATTAAATATAAAAAGAAAGATTGTAAAATATAAAAGATAAAAAACTAAATTAAATATAAAAAGAAAGAAAAACTATTTAAATTTTATTAAAAATATTTAGAATTTTTTATCAAATCTTCATGTTAATAAACAAAGTTTTTATGATAATATTCAAGGTAATGCACTGTAGACAAATAACTAACATCTTATTAATTAAAATTAGTCCTTACTTTTATAAATAATATTATTACTATATGAACTTAAATGCTTAATGTTTTTTAGGAATACTATGCTAAAAAAGTAATATATCATAATAAAAAAATAACTCTAAATTATTGATAATATTTTTATTAGGTGTATATATTTTAGTTCTCATATCAAAATTTAGCTTTACGCCACTAATTTTATTGAAAAGTTATTAAATGAAAAGTTATTAAATTCTACTTGTACACACAAAAGCTAGATGCTGATAGTGTTTTCCAATGGTTTCCCAGTTGACAAAGTTATGCATTGGATCAGAATTCTAGTTGGCTTCGTTTTCGATTTATCATCTTTCATCATTTTCTACAAAATGGTTTACCCTAAAACTGCCTTTATTCAATAAATGGTTATGGGAGAAAAAGAGCAACTTGTCTTACTTCCTCTCCTTCCCCTCATCACTATCTGACATCCACCGCCAATGGCTATGCAACTTGTCACTCCTTCCCTTACCAATTGGTTGCATGTCTTTGGAATTTACATATGTCATCACATACAAAAACAATAACAACAGTGGTCCATGTGTTCACGGATGTGGCGACTCTCAAGAGGTTTTTTCAAACAAAAACCTTTCCATCACACATATAGTTAATGCAATGCAAGTTTGACACTTTTCTACCACACCCAACGGGGATAGAATTTATTCGTATAATAAGAATATGATTGTTCTTTCTCTCATAGTTAATCATGGGAAAATATATTTATTACTTCAATAACAATAATAATATATTCGACATAATTTCATAAAGTAAAATTTTGAAAAAATATTGTATACGCAAGTTTTTTTTTATTCTATAAAGATAGAAATATTATTTCTGATGGATCATTAGCTCATGTAATGCATCTAAACATAATATGAAAAAGGAAATACGGTCGATAGAAATATTATTTCTGATGGATCATTAGCTCATGTAACACATCTAAACATAATATGAAAAAGGAAATACGGTCGTGAAAAAACATGCTAGTGACAACAATAAATAATATGATAGTCGAAACAAAAGAAAACAACTCGTAATAAAAAAATTAAAAAATAAAATTGTACGAAGATAATCCATAAATCATTAAATGATTATTTCTCAAGCTTATTAAAGCATTATTATTCAACTTTAATTTTTTTGAAGTATAATTATTTTAGTAAAATAATAAACAGTTCATAATAATTATACGTGTGAAATAATACAAAAGCATTGTACCAAACGGGGATCAAAGAAAAGGAGGCAAACATGCCATAGAAATATGATTTGAAAAAAAATATTTAATATGACATATACATGTGTAATCTACACTTCTCTTTTGGGTGTTTTTTGGGTGGTTCGGTTCGATTTTTTTCACTTAACGATTTAATTTACTGGTTATTAATTTTTATATATGTTAAAGTAAACCTCTAAGGCATTGCCGAACTAATAAGTCATTGATAAATTAATTCAATTCGTATTAATGATTATCTGTCATTTATCGGTTAATTCAATGAAAAAAAAATGAATCGAAAGGAGAAGTAGCTTTTATATGTGTAAGATTCCGCAGAATTTTAATCGTTTTAGTCCTTTAAAGCTTGTCAAAAGAGGTTCCATACTCAAAAAAATTTCAGCTAAATGTTAGGATTTAGTCATTTCTAAAACCTTCAAACTTTGAGGAATTTATTTAGGATCTTCCTGGCCTTAGAAAGTTAGTTTTTGCATTGATTAATGACGCGGAAGTCAATAGTACATCTCGGGTGAATTTCGAAGTTTTTAGACAAGCGTAAGCGCGTGTTTGAAATTCCAAAACAGTGGCTCGCTGCGATAAGCCCGCGGCACCCTGCCCAGAGCGATGCTCCAGAGTTCGCAGCGCCCTGGCCAGTCCGATCCGGGTAAATTCTGCAGTTTTGTTCCGCATTTTTAAGGGCAAATGGGTCATTTTTCCTTCACTCAATAGCTCCATAACACGGTATTAAAGCCCCAAATAGCAAAATTGCTCATCCTTTTTCACAAAATCCTCTCAAGAACAAGCTCTAGCTTCATCAAGTTCAAGAATCAAGCCTCAAGAACTCCCCCTCAATCTTCACGAAATTTACAATCAAGGTATGTTAGGTGTTCATCTATGGGTTCCTTTCACCCATAGAGTTCAAGAATTCATTTTTAAAACTACAAGATTATTGATTCATGATTTACATGCTTGAAATTGGATTGAATTCATGTTCATGACATTAATTGAGTTTCAACCCATGATTAATTGTGGATTTCATGAAATTGAAATAGCATGTATATTGAATTGTATAATTTCCATGTTATAATCCTTGAATTAGAAAGTTTGGGTGTTATAGTTACAATGTTTACATGTTGTCCATGATTATATGCATTAAGTTGTTCTCCCCATGTGTTGGATGGAATATATGTCCATGTGAATTAAATGGTGAAATCATGACATGCTAGCATATGTACAAGTATATGCCCTATAAGTGTTTGATAACATGTCTCTATGAATAAATTGTGAACAAGTGGACCTTGTTATGCTTTTCAAGATCATATTATGCTTTACTTTTCATGCTGTCGAGTCCAGGGGTATCTAATACCCGACAATCTAGTTGTTTACTTAGAATTTCAATAGCTATAGAATAGTCTCAGTAATATCACGTACAGTAGTACTCAGTCAGTTACAGAACTCAGTGTATTCAAGTTAGCACAATCTGTAACAATTTAATCCAGCCTAGTATAATTTATAAATCAGTTTAATATCTATTCAGTTGGGAGTAGGATTCAACACCGAGTGAACCCAAAGATGGGGACTCACCTGCCAGTGGAGGGTGAAATCCTTAGAAGAAATCCTTGCATTCTAGAACTACGTAGCCAGCGTAGGTTGAGACATCAACCTGCCATTTAAAGGTTGATAAGGTGTCTTACCTACTAGTTGAGGGTACCACCGTTCTCATTCAGAGCACCTGCCAGATGAGGGTGACTCAGCAACTTGTCTTTACCCGTGGCACGATTGACACCCTTCCAACTGGGGTTACAGGTTGGACCCCAATCAGTTCAGAGAGGGGCATGTCGGCTAGATGATTACCTCCCACAGTTTCGATTTCAGTCTCAGTATAGAACTCAGTTCAGTTCTACAATACTAGGACTGTCAGAAACAGTCACCCAACTCAGTTCTACAGCATCAGGTCTGTCAGAAACAGACACCAAGCTAACAGTAATACAGTTATCAGTGAACTCAGATACCAGTGATTCAGTTATTAGAACTCAATACCCAATGTTAATATGATCTCAGTTACAGTGTACGTAGTTATGTGTATAGTATTGCATAACCAGTATTTACAGCAGTTTCATATATACATGTACTCTCATTCAGTTATATTCATATTACTCAGCTAGTATTGTTCATGAATATGAACCCATGCATTCAACCTTACCTCACTTAGCATACCAGTACATTCAAAGTACTGACGCATACTTTTCTTTTGCGCTGTGATATCTTATATCATAGGTTCAGGCGCACGGGCTCCTGACCGTACTTAGCAGCCCAGATTATCAGCAGCAGATTTAGTGGTGAGTCCTCATAGTTCGAGGACATAGTCATCTTTTTAGTATTTCAGTTTATTTTTCAGTAGTCGGAGTTAGTTGGGGACTTATCCCATCAACTCCATGCTTAGACAGTTAAAGGCTTTTCCGACTAAATTATCTCAGATAGATGCTCAACTTTCAGTATTTATTTATCAATATTTGATTTCAGTTATGAACCTTATGGTATTTCAGCCTATTTTCCGCATTATTTCAGTATTATTGTTCAGTGCTCACAGCAGGTACCAGTCATAGATTAGCTTGTGGTTCTTCGGGATCGTAAGCACCGTGTGGCTCCGGGGTACAGACTCGGGGCGCTACAAGATGGTCCACCAATCATGACTTCTTGTCCAACGACCTGGTCTATTGGATGCCATCGATACAGAAGGTATGGAGAATACAACTAGGGGTAGGCAGGACGATGGTAGTTGAAGCAAGAGGTGAATGAAGACAAATGTTTTGAGCAAAGGAATTTAGAGTTAAATAGTATTATTGGTTGGGGAGATACTCCGAATAAAATGGATTAAGGAATTATAGATTCATTCAAAGATAATTTAATTTTAATATTGAAATTAAATAAAGAGTAATGATATCATTTCAACCCCAAACTTATCCCCATAATTTATTTTAGATTTTTAATATAACACATATTTATTTATTCCTTTAATAACTTTAAAGTGATTTACTATCATCCCTAATACTGACGTGAATTTTTTTATTTAAAAAAAAGTGTGTATTTATTAAAAAAAAAATGGTCTCAGTTTTTTTTAATTATATATATATATATATATATATTCTTCAATGCCCCTCACCCCTGCACTACTGTTCTTTTTTCTTACTTTCTTACCGCCTCACCCCCATGCCCACCTCAATTCTCATTCTCCTCCATTAATTAATTATACATTTTTAGTATTAACTTAGAAAATAGTAATTCAATAGTTGTTAGACCTTAAAATTAAGATTTTTCAAAGGAATCGAGCAAAAATTGTCAATTTTAAAATATGATATTATTGACTTACTGTGGCCTTTTTAGAGATGCCTTCAAGATGTTTGATGAAATGCTTGAATCAAATATTGTGATTTTAATCGAGTTTGACTCATTTTGCAAGGGTGAGGGATGGATGGGTTTGTTTGATGCGGGGAGGGAGTTGGGGGGGAGGGGGGACGGAGGGTGGCCAAAGAAAGAAAAAAAAGGGTGTTTGCAGGGGTGGGAGTGGATGGGGGGTGTCTGCAGGGGTGGGGTGGATGGGGGTGGCGACAGAAAGAAAGAAGGTAGGGGGGGGGGGGGGGGAGGAGGGGGGAGTTTGAAGAAGATAGAAGAGTGGAGTTGTATTTTTAAAAATATTTTATATATATAAAATATTTTTATATGTATAAAATATTTATATATATTTAAAAATATTTTGCTTGCGTGGCTCCAATGGGACAGTGATATGGCATTGATGTGCAGGTGGTGTAATGTACTTTTCGTTGTGAGAGTGGTATTATATTTTTAGGATTGCATATAATTCGTTACAAAATTATTTAGGAGGGTAAATAATTATTAATGAAATTAAAGGTTTAAAGTAAATTGAGCGGATAAGTTTAGTAATGTTTTTATGACATTTCTATTAAATAAATTATGGTTGAATATGTCATACTCAGAAGAGTAGCCTAAAACTATTTTATGAATTTGTTGAGATAGTAAAAAAAGAAAAGCAAATATTAGTAACATCACTCTCGTCTCTTTCTCTTTATATTCTTTCTTTCATCACTTCTTCTTCACTTTGTCACTTGCTTGTCTTCTTTTCTTGCTTTTATAGTCATGGAAGTTTGTCAAAACTTCATCGATAATCGCTCTGTGCGCTTTCAGAGGAAAGCGCACTAAGTGATCAAGGCCATCATCTCCTCTGTATCCAGCGGTGATGATGGCAATCACTATCACCAGCTCATCAACTGATGTTGGTGGTAGTGATGACGGTGGTGGAGGTGAAGGTGGAACTGATGAATTGAAGGAGAAAGTCATAATTGATTGTGTGATCGAGTTGTAAAAACGCTTGTTTTCTTTTATACATTCGATCTTAGCTCTATAAACAAAGATATTACTCCTATATTGAAACAAACTACGTATAAATAATATAAATTGTCTAAACATAAAGTCTTGAGTAACCGTTCAAATATTCATGAATTTAGATAAATCATTTGAAAGAAAATGATAACTTTAAAATGTAAAATAGTAAACAACAATTTTTTATTTTATTTTTTATTTTTAAAAAAGGATAGAATAGACAGTTACATAAAATACCAAACTTTGATTCATTCCCTTTATTCTAACTTTTTTAAAAAAAATGATTATACTTTTCTTGATGATGTCCTATAGCTTAATGCCTTAATCACACTCAATCCAAGTGGAAAAAAGTACTTAACTTGGCAACTAGACTAAAAGGGTGTTACATTTTTGTTATTTGATTTGCTTGCTTGCTTGCTTTTTGCAAGGGAAAAGGTTTCGAAATATATCTAAATTTTGGTGAAATTTATTGTAATACGCCTCAATTTTGTGAGGATCCTATGAAACCCCCACCCCCCACCCCACCCCTCCTCAGATCGTTTATTATCGTATTTTTGTGGTATATATTTGCTTAGCTGAACCACTTCAGACCCTCATACACTCAGGATGCGTATATTCACACAGTGGTTCAGCCGACAAATATATGCCACGAAAATATGGTAAAAAATAATTTGGGGAGGCCATAGGACCCCCGCAAAGTTGAGGCATGTTGCAACAAATTTCGTCAAAGTTTACGTATATTTCAAACCTTTTTCTCTTTTTGCAACTTTATATAGAAAATTCTTAGCTTCAATTCAATACGAATTTAAAATTTAAACATTGTGAATTTTACGTTAAAAATACTAAATTTAAAATTATCTATATTAAATTTTTGCACACGTGACTATAAATTTGAGTAGAAAGCGTGTGATTATAATTTTTGCAAACTCATGGTTGGAGGTGAATTTGATATTTAAATTTTAGATGTTCAACCGTTATTAGCATTGAAATAATTTTCTAATTATAGATTCAAATTTGTTATTTATTGCAAATCCAATGAATTTTTATGAATAATAAATTTATGTCCTCTAAAGATCAGTTGGCTAATTTGTTCACTAAGACCATGTCAAGAAGTCGACACAATTATCTTTTGTCCAGACTCATGCTTTGTGTTACACAACATAAGTTTGAGGGAGGGTATTGACATTACCTCATTTAGTATCACAAAATCAGGTATTGATTATCACAAAATCATAGATCTGATTCCATTAAATCTGGAACCCTTCAATAAGGGATTTCCCCTGTCATTAGGCTAGTAATTAGAAGATAATTAGGACTCTTTTCTCTGTATAAATATAGTGTAGATCATTGTTATGTTTACTGCAATATAGAACAATTCTTTCATTTGTATTGTTCCAGTTTTTCTTCCTCTATTTAACTTGGTATCAGAGCTAGACTCACCCCAAATCTTTATTTATCGATGTTACGCCCCTATTTATGTTGTTCATGCTCCAGTTAATGAGACCTGGGCGTGCGGGGGAGTGTTAAGCATCCCATATCGAAACGGAATGGGTAATTGGTGTTCTTATATGGACTTGGGCAATCCTTCCCTTATGAGCTAGCTTTTGAGGTTGAGTTAGACCCAAAATCCATTCTTTACCACTCATATATATATATATATATATAGCATTATGTTAATATTATATTAATTACTAGTATATATGCTTTTCTTAATTCAAAGAAATGATAGGCTGTATAGCATTATGTTAATATTATATTAATTACTAGTATATATGCTTTTCTTAATTCAAAGAAATGATAGGCTGCTTGTTAAATTATTCTACTAGTAGTATTTACTTCTAGGGTGCTAATGTAGGCTACCATTTTAGCAAGTTGATTTTATTGTGGTTCCTAATATAATATAAGGTACAATAATATTAAAATGACTCAATTGCATAATTTTAATAAATAAAAAAATATACAAGTCTGTGCTAGTTATAGAGGGTTTGGTTCTCGTTATTAAGAATAGACAAAATATAATGAGTTTAAAAGTGAATGATAATAATATTGAAAATTATGACTTTGAATATAAATATAAGTATTTTTGATCTCGTTAATTAAAAGTCTCATATTTAAATCATTGATATAAAATTGCTTCTGTTAGAAGCTTTCTACCTTTAAAGTGAAACTTTTTGAAGTAAATTTAAATTATCAAATTCCAAGTTAAATATCAGACACTAAATAAAAAATCACATATATGACAATGAAAAAAGATGTACTACTATCTTTCATTCTTTTGCTTGCCTTAACTAACAAATCAAATCACGGCAAATCAAGATATTTTTTCATTCTTTATTAGAGGTTTCAATTTCGAATTAACTTTGATTGAAAAATCATTTTTGATAGAACTTCACTCTTAAAGTGAAACTTCTCGACATGAACTTGAATTAATCAGATTCTAAAGCACGAAAATATTACGCTTTACATAATTCCTAAGCATAGTATCTTTCATTACTTGCCCTATAACCAACAAATCAAATTCCGACCAATCAAGCAATGGCGGAGCCAAGAAGTTTATTAAGGGGGTTCGAAAGTGTACACACTAACTAGCCGAAGGAGGTTCAACATATACAATATATACATAAAAAATAATTTTAATCATGTATAAATAGTATAATTTTTCGGCGAAGATCCGAACCCCCCTGAATATATGCTAGATCCGCCACTGCAATCAAGATATTCTTTTACAGATATTTTAAATTCAACGTAAATCTGATTCTAAACTGAACTTCTCGACGTGAATCTGAATTAATCGAATCTCAAATATTATGCTTTACATAACCAACTAACCACACATTAATTTCCTACACCAAGAATCTGCCATCAACAAACCTCACCATATCCCATGCACCTTTGCAACTTTCTTGATTTTTGGTAGCCCATTCTTGACACTCCTTACTTTACTTTTTACCTTCACTTTTTTCTTTCCTTTTCATGGTGTTTCTATTATCTAACATACTCTCTTCGAGTCTCCGTTCTGTTTTATGTGACACCTTTTTTATTTTAATTTGTTCAGATGTATATAATTGAAGGTCACAAGTTCATAGTCATGGAGTAGTCTCTGATAGAAATGGAAGATAATGATTGCATATAATAAATTCTTTTGGTTCGATCCTTTTTCAAACCTTGTGCATAGCGAGAACTTTAGTGCACTGAATTATCCTTTTTTCTTGACGTATACGTTTGAAATTTAGATATTTTTTCTTAAAGTTTAGATAAAAATGAACGAACTTTAGGCAAAAATATTTGAATTTTAGCTAATAACAATTGAATTGACTCAATTCTCGAGTTCAAAGTTGTGTGTACCATACGCGATATACATGATTAATATGGCTGAAGTTCAGACAAATATAATACAACTTCATCCATATATGTTTGAAATTCAGGCAAAATTGACTAAACTTGAATTATATAAAATTAATTTTAATAGTTGTCCGACCTAATTTCTAACACCGTATGTCTGAAGTTATTTTGAGGTGGGTGTAAATTTATAAATTTCTATGTATTGTGAATATGACATAAATGATACCTCTAAATTGGAGAGATACAATTAAAAAGGACAAATGAGCTTGTCAATTAAGTCGGGATCTTTTAAGTTTTAAAAATTACATAAAAGTGATAATTTTTTTTTTCAACTTTCAATTGTTACACTTTTACCTCCAACGACAGTAAAAGTTGTCTCAGCAATTGCACACAGTTGTGCAAAGTTATCAGTACAACTAATGCAATTGTTGAACAACCGTTTGCAGTTATTTGAAGAATCCTTCTAACTTAATTAATATTGCGACACCCATTTATTCGTTTTAATTAATTAAAGACTTGAAAAGATATTCTCGCCTCATTTTCCCTCTAAATTTAGTATAACTTAGGGATAAAGTGTTGGAGCCATGAGATCCACCAAGCCCACTTTAAACATTTGTTTGTGTATAGTTATCCAAGCCCAACTTGGCTACTTGCATTCCGGGTTATACTCCGTGACAATTTACGTGACACTCTTTTCGTTTTAATAAATTTTATAAATAACAATATATTTATATATTTAGATAATTCGATTTTAAACTTGTTACTCTACCCTTTACAAAATGATTTAAACTCACATAAATTTCTTTGACTTATTATAGTCTACAAGTTTTAGATTAAAAGTCTTAAATTTTATGCCTAAATCAAACATCTTCATATAAATTGAAAATAGAGAAAATATTATTTTATATTTTTCAGATATGTAAATGGTTCACCTATATATAGTTTTTGCCTTAGATATTCTTTTCTTTTATGTTTCTGCATCGAATATTTGTATCAAGTTAATAAATATAAGATACGTGTCTTGCATAGTGGCATATACATTTTTTAATACTTAAATTTTCCTGAATTATAAGTATTTTGTTTATTTTAAGATTACTTATTTAGTTAGGTGTATACACTCGATATAATATTCTTTATTGTCACAAATATATTACTCATAAGAGAGTTGACTTTCATTTTGTTACCATAATGTGGTGCAGTGGATGAGGTTGCTTCTCTCTTAGCCAGAGGTCTCGAGTTTGAGCCCTGGGTATGAAAAAAATTCTTGATAGAGAGCGCTACCTCCCACCCCCTGAATGGGGCCCTACCCGACGAGAATTCTGATTAGTTAGACTCCAATGCGGGTATTGAATACCAAATGAAAAACCAAAAAGAAACTTCCATTTTGTTAATTACAAAACTAATTGGTTTGTTTTTCTTGTAAATTATTAACTAGATTAAGATTAATATAACAAGGTCACAATTGGAAGGGGAATAAAGAAATAGACAATAACATAGTGATGGCTAATATAAAGAATAAAATGGCATGTAAAAAGATGCTGAATTTTGATCAAATGATCTTATAGGTAATACTCTTTTTTATGACTTTTTATTATTGTTCTTTCCCTCATATTTGATTGTGGGAGACCACTTACTACTTTAGTAAAAAATAATAACATATTCGACGTAATTTTACAAAAAAAAATTTTGAAAAAAAAAATATTGTGTACACAAGCTTATTTTTACTTTGTGAAGATAAAGATATTTTTTCTGATGGACCATTGGCTCATGTAATACATCTAAAAATAATATGAAAAGAAAATACAGTCATGAAAAAGTATATCGAGGATAATTGGAAAAAAATAGTGATGATGATAAATAATATGATAGCTGAAGAAAAGGAAACAACACATAATAAATTGAAAAAAAAAAAATTAAAGAATAAAATACTAGGAAGATAGCTTACTAGCATTATTACCCATAAATCATTAAGTGATTATTATTTCTCAAACTTATTAAAGCATTACTAGTCAAATTTAATTTTTTTTAAGTATAAGTATTTTAGTAAAATAATAAACACTTCATAGTAATTATAAGTGTGAACTAATAAAAACTAAATAAAGCATTATATTGTACCAAGAGGGGATCAAAGAAAAGGCGGCAAACATGCCATAGTCATAGTGTGTTCTATTATAGAAATATGATATAAAAAAAATATTGAATATGATATGTATAACGATTTGATTTATTGGTTATCAATTTTATATATGTTAAATTAAACCTGCAATTAAGGCATTATCAAACTAATAAGACATCGATACGTTAATTCGATTTGTCTTAAAGATAATTTGTCATTTATCGATTAATTATAGATTCATTCGATATAAAAAAAAAAAAAACAATTCTGAATCGATAATCCATTCTTTATAAAGTTATAAACTATTCCCAAACTATTAATCTGATACTAGTAATTCAATGTCATTTTTAAAATTTAAGTTATTGATTACGATTCGATTTTAAATATCCTTATTTCTCTCGCTCATATAATAACACTACTACAATAATCTCACTCAACATGGCCACCACATAGTGAAGTGATGCACTTTATTAATTACTAATATCATTTTTTTTTCATTTTGTAGGAGAATTAATTAATTAATTACCTAGCTCTATATAATGTTGGGAACTCATTAAACATGAAAAAGAAATTAATAAAATGAATTTATGACAATGTAAATGAATTAAGGGGAACTAATAATACTACTTAATTATAACGAGAAACTCAACATAACACCAACCATCTACTAATCTTCTATTCTAATTTTCGACCTTCATATCTTCTTTTATAGAATTATGTCATCTCGTCTTCAACAAAAAAAAAAAGGGCAGCCCGATGCACTAAAGCTAACGCTATGCGCGGTGTCCGGGGAAAGGCCCCACCACAAAGATGTATCGTACGCAGTCTTACCTTACATTTCTGCCAGAGGCTCATCTCGTCTTCAATAAGCTGCAAAAATGTCATGTCGTCTTTTTTTTATATATATATATATTTTGCTTTCATTATGAATGATCTATATTAGAGAAAGTTGGAGATTAAATCAAAGATAATTTAATTTCAATATTGAAATTAAATAAATTATGCTTGAATTTGTCATACTAAGAAAAGTAGCCTAAAAGTGGAGGACCACTATTTTATGAATTTGTTGAGATAAAAAAATTAAAAAAAAAAAAAAAAAAGCAAATAGTTTGCTTGAAAGCCAATCGAATCTTGGTGGTTTGCCTTACTTGCTCATACTTGCATATCTTCCCCTTTATATTATTAAAAATAGAAATTTTTTCGTACCAATTTATGTGATACACTTTTTTTAATACGTTTAAAATAATAGTAATATTCTAGTATAAAAAAATATAAATTAAAATTAGCTATGAACTTCATCCCCAATTTGTTGCTAAATCGCTTGTACTCAACATAATTCTCTGATAGTTTGTCACTAAATAGGATTAGCGATAAATAATAATTTAACTTTAGATTTCTCGTTTATATTTATAGAAATGCATAATTTATAATCTCAGAAATAAAAATCAATCTCAGATTTTAGACTACAAATTTCAAAAGTTTTTTTTTCTTCCTTAAATAATATTGTTCAATCAAAATGTATCAGATAAATTGAGACGGAAGAAATAAATAATTAATACAATAATTAAAAATAATAGTTGTTTTCTTTAAGTCTAAGAAGTGATGGAGTGAGTGAGGTGGAGCATGCCTTTAACGTGCAATGCTTTATTTGCTTAATTGACTGTTTATTATTCATGATTTTTTTTTTGACAAATTACTTAACTCTAATTAAAATTTCAACAATAACAAACCAAAAAATTAAATAATTAAAGAGAGTGTGAAACCAAAACTTTAAAGTCACCAACTAAACTTCTATATGTAAAAAATTAGAGAAAATACCCTATTAACCCCTGAACTATACTCAGAATGTCTGTGACACACTTCAATTTAAAGGGGGTCTTATTACCCCTGAACTAATTAAAAATGTAATTTTGATACCCTTAGTGTCTACGTGGCACACACGTGTGCCTACGTGGACACTTCAGTGTGTTGTGCCACGTAGGCACTAAGGGTGTCAAAATTACATTTTTAATTAGTTCAGGAGGGTAATAGGAACCCCTTTAAATTGAGGTGTGTCTCTGTCGTTTTGGGTATAGTTCAGGGGTAATAGGGTATTATTATCTCAAAAAATTATGTCAACACTTTTTTTTAAAAAAAAAAATCAGTTATAACACTCCCTTTTGGCCTTTTGTAACACTCATTCATTTCACCTTATAAAAAACTTTGGTCTATACATTAATTGCAATTGCACTTAATTAATGCTTAATGTGAAATTTTTGACTATACTTTATATGCATCTTAATTTTACACGACACTACAATCAATTGGAAAAACTCAATGAATTTTCACTTAATTGCACGATTTGACTGATATTTAATTTTTTGTCCTTCAAATATACTGGCCTTTAATTTTTGCCCTTAGCAAGCATTAATTATTATGTGAAATATAAACTTATACACTGCGAAAAAATATTTTATCTTGAGAAGTAAAAATTATCGACTAACTCGAATAGGGGTAAAAATGTAAATGACCCAAAAATCAAACAGAAGTTACTTGTCATACTAAAGCTATAGGTTAAGTAGTGTAGTTAAAGGGAGTGTAAAATTGCCAAACTATAGTTCTTACTATTAATTTAGTTAAAGACACTTTTCTTAGTGTAAATAAAACAATATAAATGGGAAATAACTAGTATGTTCATTAACTTCTTTTTTTTCATTCGGTGTTCGGTGCCCGCATTGAAGCCCCGACTACTCAGGATCGCGCGTTGCAGGGGCCATTAAGGTGACAGCGCTCCCAACAGAGTTTTCTCCATATCCAGGATCGAACTTTCGACCTCTTATTAAAGGTGAAGCAGCCCTACTGCACCGCAACCCATGTTGGTGTTCATTAACTTAGTTAAATGTTGGGTAGAATATAATTTTGACTCTCTCTCCAACCATATTCTTACCATTTCACTACAACAAAAATATATATATACGTAACAAAAGCCACTAGCAATAACATCACTCTCTTCTCTCTCTCTTTATATTCTTTCTTTCATCACTCTTGTTCTTCTTCTTCTTCATTTTGTCACTTGTTTTTGTAGTCATGGAAGTTTGTCAGAACTTCAATGATCGCTCGTGCGCTTTCAGAGGAAAGCGTACTAAGCGATCAAGGCCATCGTCCCCGCTGGACACAGTGGGTACGATGTCAATCACTACCACCAGCTCAGGTGGTGATAGTGATGACGGTGGTGGAAGTGAAGGTGGAGGTGATTTATGCAACTCAACATACTCACCAACCACTTCTACTACTCAAATTTTAATAAGAGGCACATCAGAGGAAGATGAAGATATGGCTAATTGTTTAATTCTATTAGCAAAAAGTGGAAGTGGCCAGAAAGTACAAGCTGTAACTGATGAACTGAAAAAGGAGAAAATCACTAGTAGAAAAATTGCAGAAATAACCACTATTAGTACAACTGGGAAAGCTGATTTTTATGTCTATGAATGCAAAACTTGTAACAGAACTTTTCCTTCATTTCAAGCACTTGGCGGTCACAGAGCAAGTCATAAAAAACCGAAAACCATAGTGGAAGACAAAAAATCTGCCACTGCCACTGATAGTACTGCTGCTTCTCATGACGATCAGCAGCACCACCAAGAGAGTGACGATCAAGAGCAAGGACGTCTCAATAAAATTAGTCATTCTCTCTCAAACCAAACAGCTGTTATCAACAACATCAGCAAAACCAAAATCCACGAGTGTTCAATCTGTGGATCAGAGTTTTCATCTGGACAAGCTTTAGGTGGTCATATGAGAAGACACAGACCACCAACTACTACTGCAACAACAACTGCAACTGCTACTACAAAAATTATTTCAACAAATTTTGAAACAATCAGTAATGTTTCGGAATCATCATCATCGCATCATGACGAAAAATCTACAAGAAATATATTATCTCTTGATCTTAATTTACCAGCACCACCAGAAGATGATCATAAATATGAACAAAGTATTGTGTTCTCTGCAGCTCCTTTGGTAGATTGCTATTACTAATAATTTAGTATTATTTTATTTCCTCTTTTTATTTACTATACTTAGTAGTGATCAATTAATTTGTCACAAAAAAATTGTGATAATGAATTTTTAGAATTTTTTTAAAATTATTATTGTTGTTGTTGTTCATATATATACAAGAATTTGTTTTCTAAGTTGATTAATTTTTATTAATCAAGTATTGTTTGGTAGTTTACTTTCTTTGAAAATTCAATACTTTGAGTGAGCAAGTGGTTAGTGTTCATGGTTGCCTTCCATTCACGAAAAGGGAGTGATGATGTATCTCTTTTTTTTTTTTTGTTTTGTTTACTTTTGTTGTAAGTATTTTCCTACCCCTCTTTAGTTTTGGTTGGGTTGGGGTGGGGGTGGGGGTGGGGTCAGCGGCGGAGCCTGGATTTTCATTGAAAGGGTTCAGAGGTAAATATACGAACTACCTGAAGGAGGTTCAACATCTACTATATGTACATAAAAAAATATTTTTAATCATAAAAAAATAATATAATTTTTCTGGGTTCGGATGAACCTCCTGAATGAAAGGTGGCTCCGCCCCTTGTTGGGGTCGACGAAATCAAAAAATTTGTTATTTTATGATGAAAGGTGTTTAACTGATCAGCTCTCTAAACCTATGTGGCTCGATTTGTGTTGCTTAGCTTGAGTGTGAGAGAATAATATGAGTAACATGTTGACAACATGTCGTCAAAGCATTTTATTCCGTTGATGAATTTATTCAATCTGAATTTAAATTAGTCAAATCAGTAGATTTCGAATGTGAGGTAGGCAAAAGCAAGGAGCATGGAGTGTGGGGAATTGCTTTGTGGAATGGTTAGGGTTGGGCATCACCAGAACCACAACCAAAAAGTCTGTAGATTAGGTTCTTCTCTATTTGTATTCATTTATTTATTTATTTATTTATTTATTTATTATAATGGTCGGGATTTTTCCATCTTAATCAAAGATATCGAGTTCGAACCTCTGAAAATGAAAAAGAATTATTGGATGGAAGCAGTGGTTGAGCCAAGATTTTTACTGATGGGGTTCAAAAGTACACACGAACTAGCTGAAGGGAGCTCAACATCTACTATATATATATGAAAAATAATTTTAACCACATATAAATAGTATAATTTTTCGCCGAGGAAAGTTCGATATGCTAGCTCCCCTCCTGAATGGGAGTATATCGACTATCGAGCCTTCAAAAGTGAAATCTACGATGCATGAATCCGAACTTATTCAAACTTTAATGTCAGTATCGAACACCAGATAAATGACAAGAGGGGAGCTAGCTAGCTAGCTTCTTCAGTGGCCTTTTCATTAAATGACAGAATAAATGGATAGGAAAGATATATGGATGGGCTGTTAACAGCCAAAACCATGTGTATATCCAACTGTATTATATACACTTCTTGTCCATTTTTCCTTCACTTAACTTTGTTTCATTTGTGTCCAAAAAACAAATTAAAAAAAAAAAAAAAAAACTTTGTTTCATTTAGAGTCCAATTTAGATTTTAAAATTTATGGATTCTATCGTTTTGGCAACACTTCGCTTGCCACCAAACTCCTAACAACGATTCATAGTTTACTATATTCTGTCGTTTTGGCAACACTTCGCTTGCCACCAAACTTCTAACAGCGATTCACGATTTATTACTTTTCCATCTCAAGTTATATGACACTGTTTAGAATATAAGATCAGACTATCTAATTTTGACGTGAATTCTGACATAAAATTTTTAAGTTTCTTTTTGATAAAATTTACATATTTGAAAACTACAAATCACAATAACTAACAATTCAACATATTTAAAAGGCATATAAAAATATTGTGTAGATCAAAGAAAAACTCCTTCACACTCTAAATAGTAACTATGTCACATAAGGTGAGACAAAAAAAAGTATATATTTTTGTCGATCTCTGTATTGATCCCTAAGTGATGACTAACATTTTTCAGAGGCGAATCAAAAGTCGATTTTTTAAGTTCGTCTGAACTCATTACTCTTAACACGAACTATATTTATAATAAAAAAAAATTAATATATACATATAATAAGATCACAATTATGTTAGAGTTAAGTTGTTGTATTATTAGTTAAGAAAATATGAGTATGACTTATTTTTTTTTATTATTTTTGGTTAATTTTTTTATACCTAAAATATTGGGAAGGTTCTCACTAGAATAGATAGAGCTACTAGTAGTTATCAGCCCACCCATCACACCTAATTGTTAAACTGACCATACCTTACTTTTCAAGTTTCTTAACTAACTACTAATAACCTATTTTAGGCACTGCAAATCACACGTCACAAGCAGTTGGGTATGAGGTCTAAAGTTTTCATCTTTTTTGGTTTATTATACAACATTCACGTAACTGGTAAAGTTTTTGTCGTGTGATCTAAAGGTAAACTTTGATCTTTTTTGGATTATTATCCGGCATTCAGTCCTTGTCGTAACTGGTAAAGTTTTTTCATGTGATTTAGAAGTAAAGTTTGATCTTTTTTGGTTTATTATCCGGCATTTAGTCCGTGACATAACTGATAAAGTTATTGTCGTGTGATTTAAAGGTTATGGCCTGGGGTCGAGCTATGGAAATAACTTCATGCAAATACAGGGTAAGACTGTGGATAGACCCTTATTCAGCCCGGCCCTGTGTATAGCATAAACTTAGTGCTCTAAGATGTCTCTTTTTTAAAAAATTTTGTATTCAGTACTCATATTGGGACTGATCCAAGAAATCTAACGGGGTTAAAGTATTTTCTAACAACTTAATATGACTTTATAACAAAAACTTGAACCTCATAATTTTGATTAAAGATGAAGGAATACATATATATATATACACAACTTATTTGATTAAAATTTTAAATAAGTGAATTAATTAAATGCAAACTATTATAAGTATATATGCCTACAGGGGTGGAGCCAGGCCTTGTTAGGGGGTTCGGTCGAACCCCGTTCGACGGAAAAATATATCATTTATAGTTAAAATTATTTTTATGTATTTATTGTACCCCCTTCAGCTAGGTTTTCTTCGAATATTGAATCCCCTTGGTTGAAATCCTGATTTCGCCTCGGTATGCCTACATATATACATACACTATATACAGTACGTATGCTATCATGTCATAATCATCTGGTCAAATCGACTCAAAACAAGTACACAACGAAGTGTATTTAGCATGAAAAAATTTCTTTCAAGTACCCAAAGATTTTTCTTTTTGGTGGCACTCATATAAAATACAGGACGATCAGTTAAATATCCTTCGTCGAAAATTATTGATGAAAATTATATTAATTTTTTTTAGGTTTGAGAGTTGGTGTAGTCACTTAATTATGTTCACTAATTCTAACTTGTTTGTATGTGCACGTTTTGATGATAATTTTTGTGATCTTAGTATGTGGATATGTTGCAATATATATATAGTTTGTTATGTCCAAATTAATACAAGGTGTGTGTATATATGTGTGTGGAAGATAGTGGAAAAGACAAATATGATAAGATTATATTGATGCAGCGGATGGGGCTGCTCCACCCTTAACCAGAGGTCGAAGGTTCGATCTTGGGCATGGAGAAAACTCTGTTGGGAGCGCTACTCCAGAATGGGGCCCTACCCAATGCGAATTTGGATTAGTCGGGCTCCAATACGGGTACCGGACACCGGATGGGAAACCAAAAAAAACGATTAGATTATATTATATATTTATTTAGATATGCACATATAGTGGGGGACTACTTTGTGTCAATCTATTAATTGCCTAAATCTTCTCTTAGGTAGCTAGTATTAATTCAATTGAATTATTATTTGTTATTATAATAATGGTGTTTGCTTATGTGTGATTTATAGGTTACGGATGTGAGCGGTAGATGCAACCACTAAATAGGTGACTCTTGGCTGTCTTTAGTGATGGACGCAATTACTTGGACGATTTTGTTCCTACGAATAGAGACCGCAGAGGAAGGCATTGTCACGAGATCCGTCCTTCGGGATAGAAAAAGAAAAAAATCCTAAGTGGCTTCTTGTTTGGGGTATCTGAACCGTATTCTTGTTTGGATGCTTGAATCGAACTCATCTGTTTATTTACGACAAACCTTGACCATCGTTTTCAAGGGAAATTGATTGAATGCACGATCACGAGTCATTCCTAGTACCGACCCATCATAGGTTGTCTTCGTCACATTCTTTGATGTGTGATTCTTCTTCGAACCCTACGTAAACGCGAAATACTTTTTTTTTTTTTGGAAATTTCAGGAAAATCCGCAGCCACTACACCCTTCGGATGTGCGCATTGGATAAACCCCCTTGTGCACAGCCTACAAGTAAAATCAGGGGGTTTTAACCACACTAGGCAAGCCCGGTGCGACAGGCTCGACTCAAAGGCCCTACCTGAGAATCGATCCCAGATAGCTTTGGTGGGTTTTCAACCCCCGACCAGTGAGCCACACCACAAGGGTGCAAACGCGAAATACTTAATGCACTGAGAAACCCTTTTTTAATAGAGGTATTTGGATCAGCTTCCTAATCCAACATTATTGATAAAACAAATTAATTCAAATATATTAATTAGTATAATATTTTTGAACGAGTTCTCGTTTCGATAAATATATTCATGATATATTTATACTATTTTTTATTGGGAAAAAGAATCAAAAATATGTCTAAATTTTGGCGAAATTTATTGTAACATGCTTTAACTTGCGGGATCTTATGACCCCTCGATTATTTATTATCGTATTTCTGTGACATATATTTGTCCAGCTGCTGGACCACTTCAGACCATTACGCACTCAGTGTGCGTGTATTTACATAGTGGTCCAACTGGACAAATATATGTCACAAAAATACGATAAAGGCAGGGTACACTAAAGCTACAACTATGTGCGGTGTCCGGAAAAGGACCCCACCACAAGGGTGTATCGTACACAGCCTTACCTAGCATTTCTGCCAAAGGCTGTTTCCAAGGCTTGAATCCGTGACCTCCTGGTCACATGGCAACAATTTTACCAGTTACTCCAAGGCTCTCCTTCCACAAAAATACGATAATAAATAGCCGAAAAGAATCATAGGACCCCCACAAAATTGAGACGTGTTACGAAAATTTCGTCATAATTTAGATATATTTCAAACCTTTTTCCCTTTTATATTTTCATCCACTTCATTAACAAAAGAAAGAAAGAATATAAAATATTATGTTGCACAGTCTAAAAAAAAATAAACATTATTCCAAAGTCAATGAAGCTTTTCTTTTTTACAACTAATTAACTTAACTACAGTTCAAACACGTAATTAACTATCTATTATTGAAGACTAATTAAGTCTAATACGTTTACTTTAAATTAAAGTATTAATTGTATATACACTTATTTGTTATGTAACTTAATTAATGAGAAAGACATGAATGTTGCAGTTACCTAAACCTTAATAATCGTTTCGTTGTGCACAAGTTATTCCGAAATTATAATAATAAGATTATAATACGAAGATTAAATAATAAATCATTTTGTTATTTTACTTTGGAATTAGTAATTTCAAAATTATTACCCGTTTGTCCTACTTTTTATGTAGAGAGGTTCGTAGTTCGAGAATCAAAATGCTTAATTTTCAATATTAATTTATAATCGAGTCTTCAGAAAAATTAAAATAAAATTATATACTCGAAAACTACGTAAAAAGTACTCCAAGTAAGCATTCTTAATGATTCCAAATATTTTTACATAATTTGAAAAAATCGTAAATAAAAAAAAATTATTTGAGTATGAAATAGTAATATCTTTGCATAAAAATAAGACAGAGGAAATACCACAATTATGGTATAAATAATCTACAGATAGCTAATACAAATAAAAAATTATAGATTAATATAAATAAAATAATCTCACAATTTATTCTGAAGTTATAAGTCATGCTTTTTTTTCTTTTTTTTTTTGTATATTTTGTGTGTAAGTGGCGATCCGGTATTTTCTGAATCTATATAGAAGAAATTAGAAAAGAAATTCTTTTTAAGAGTGGTTATGATCGGGACAGAATAAGCAAACCACAAGCAAAAGAAAAAATAAGATGAACACATAGATTTTACGTGGAAATCCTTGACGGAAAAAATCACGGGTCGAGGCAGAGGAATTTCACTCCAATGGATGGAGAATATAATGAGGAAAATGATGTATTTTCTGAACGTTCAAAACGACTCACTAAACGCACTTATATAACACTTGCATACAAATAAATCCTAATCCCAAAAAAATACAGGTCCATACCGCAGGGCCTTTGCCGCCGCACCCCCAACGGAATCAGTGGTGGGCTCCAAACCCAATCCTTACACTACCACCACAGACCCCATAAAAAATCACAAACATAAATCTCACCGCAAACTTTTCAGTATCGGATCAACGTAAATCAGGTCACAAACTCTAACAAGAGTTTAATTTGTCACAAACTAATATTATTTATTATGTCAAAAACTAATATTATTTACTATTTCCTTCGTCCCAAATTATGTGTCGTCATTTGATCGAACACGATATTTAAAAAATAAATATTAACTTTGTTAAAGTTATAAAATTACCCTTCTAAAAAAAAGGAGTAATAGTATTTAAAATCAAGTAATATCATTTTTAATTGAAAAAATAAATAAAAAGGAGTAATAGTATTTAAAATTAAGTGGGGGTAAAATTATAATTGTGTCTTTAAAAACTTACCAATTAAAAAAAGACGACATACTTTTTAGGACGAATTAAAAAAAAAATAACGATACATAATTTGAGACGGAGGGAGTACATATAAACAATAAGAAAAGACAATGAAGGGACATAATTGCCATGGCTTGTTTGTGCAAATTGAGCTCATTGGGAACATCATGTAGACAACTCAACAAATAAAAGACGATGCTGAGGTGGCATGCTTCATTACTCGACATCTGGTTGGTTCATGAATTTCTTAAAATAAATATAAAATTGAAACGAAAGTTATTCGAACTAAATCAATGTGAAAATTTTACCTCCGATCTTTGTTATATAAGATGTGTAAGTACCTCGTCAAATTTAACCTCAGAGTCCTAAGAATGAAGTTGTATGTAATAATTTTTAACGTGAATCTGAATTAATCGTGCTCGGGACAACATGGTTCATAAGTTGTCAATTTGATGTGTCTAAATGGCCTAACATAATCCTAAAGTATACCATTTGCCTGCCATTGATTTATTAGAGTAAGAGTACTGATTCCATTAAAATTCACTTTTTTTGACATTATAATTAAAAAAAAAAAATCTCAACATACCAAATATTTGAACAATAACGTGTAATAATCGATTAAATTGCATTACCAATGTAATATGATATGTATAATTATTTACATTTTCAATATACATATAACTAAAATTAATCAAAATATCAATGATGAAAGACTTCAATTACGTAGTTCAAACTTGAGACATCTGGTTAACTATGAAAGGCTACTTGTCACCTCACCGCAACGTTTGGTAACAGTGAATCTATCATTTAAGATAAGAATTAGGTGGTGTTATTGTTGGGAGGTGGCAGATATTCCGTGGAATTAGTCAGGGTGTGCACAAGCTGGTCCGACGATTATAAAATGGGAAAAGAGCCAGAAATATACCTAAACTTCGGAAATTTGTTGTAACGCGCTTCAACTTTGCAGGGTCCTGTGACCCCCCCTCCCCCCTCAACTATTTATTATCGTATTTCTGTGGCATATATTTATCCAGCTGGACCACTTTAGACCCTCACACGCTCAGTGTGCATGTATTCACACAGTGGTTCAGCTAGGCAAATATATGCCACAAAAAATACAATAATAAATAGTCGAGGGAGGTCATACAACTCCTGTAAAATCAAGGCGTCTTACAACAAATTTCGTCAAAATTTAGGTATATTTCAAACCTTTTTCCTTTAAAAAAAAAAAAAACAAGAAGAAGAAGAAGATAAGAATAGGTGATCTTGCTAATCCAGTTGGTCAGACATAAATAGTTAAATACTTCTCTTATTTTTGGCATTTATTTTAAGTATTGCATAATTTCCCTAGTCTTTGTATATTCAGTTTAATTGATTTTCTGTGTTAGGGTCCCAAATGATGACCAAACACAAAAAGATTAAAGGATTAACATGAGCAAACATGACACAAATATATCCTATCAAAGCTTTTCAGCTCTTTCAACTTGACAATATGGATAACGTCAAAACATTTTTCAATCACCTCGACTAATTCTACGGGATATTTGTTACTTCCCATCAGCACAGGTATTAGATAACCCTATTCACCGAGACACAGACAGATGGAAAGATATCGCCTAGTGTTTGTCTCCGTTGAAATTTAAACATGAAACCTCGTGGTTCTGAACGCACTTCATTGACCACTAAGTTACACTTAAAGGTGCAAGTATCGCCTGATAGGGGTGTGCAAAAACCGAACCAACCGATAAAAATGTTATTGATTTACTGTTATTGGGTTAACGATTTTTTAATGGTTTTAAAAAAAAAATTATTGAGTTATTGGGTAAACCAATAATCCAATAAGAATATATATATATATTAACAAACCTATTATTTCAATTATACAAACTCTTAATTTCTCCAAACAATATTTAGTTCAAACTTAAAAATTCTTGTAAATTAAAACATATTATGTAGGATTTTTGTTTGCAACTAAGATTCAATTTTTTTTTATGTTAGTTACTATTATTTTTATTTTATGAGTATTTTATTATCGGTTAAACCGAAAACCGAACCGTTAAGGACTAAAAATCAATAAATCGAAAACCGATAAAAAATATCTTATTGGTTTGGTTATTGATTTAGCATATTTAAAAATCAAAAATCGATAATATGTAAAATCGAACCGAACCGACCGATGCACACCCCTATCACCTGGTGTTTGTCTCCATTGGGATTAAAACATGAAACCTCATGATTCTAAACACACTTCATTGACCGCTAAGTTACACCTTGTGCAGGTATCATCTGGTGTTTGTCTCCGTTGGGATTTAAACATGAAAGCTCGGGGTTCTAAACACACTTCATTGACCGCTAAGTTATACCTCGTGCAAGTATCGCCTGGTGTGTCTCCGTTGGGATTTAAACATGAAACCTCATGATTCTAAACGCACTTCATTGACTACTAAGTTACACCTTAAGCAAGGGCGGACCTATGTAGAATTTTGAGGTGATCCGGCACCCACTAAGCTCGACGCGGAATAGGTATAATTACATAAAAAATATAAAAAAATAGATATAAAAAATATAAAAGCACCCACTATAACAAAAAGTTGATTGGGTGCATTGGTATTTAGGTTGATCTTAAGGTGCTTCATTAGAAAGAAGAGGTTCTTGGTTTGAACCTCATTGTGTAATTTTTTACTTTTTCCATTTTTTAAGCATCCACTATTTTTAAATCCTGGGTCCGCCACTGACCTTAAGGTGTAAGTAAAATGCATAGTTCTCTAGCACTAAAGTTGAGTTAGCCGCACCATGTATGGACAAATAGGAATCGTTAACGAGGGACTCGAGGGAGAATCAGCTATCATAAAGACGGGCAAATCAGAACCAGAGTCAGTGAGTTCAGAATGAGTGCGGACCTTATCATGCATTTTGAATCCTTTTTGCATACACACTCATACTTCGATCCGTGTGTGCTTAAAGATGATTATGTATCCCTTAGGTGAACTATGTTACTCGGACTCTCCAAAAATGATGTCGCACCCATGTCGGATCCTTCAAAAATGCACCACTTTTAAAGAATCAGACTCGCACCTGTTGACATTTTTGAAGAGTCCGAACAACATAGTATGTCAATGATCTTACTGGATATAACCATTTCCTAACCAGTCCAGTCTTACTTTAGAATTTATTCTCTGATATCTATCTTTTGCCTTAACCACATCAAAGAGGAATTGAACTGAGCAAGTAATGTCTCTCACCTATGTTGCTCGAACTCTTCAAAAACGTCATGTCGGATTCTCCAAAAGTAGTGTATATTTGCAGAATCTGACACGGGTGTGGCATCGAAAGCGAAGGGTCCGCGCAACTTAGGCTCTCACTAGTTGCCTTTCATTTGGCATTTTAAGCAAATAAGTCTTTAGAATACCTTTGGAAACAAATAAATTGAAAAGATAGGCACAAGTTTTGTATGCAGTCAGAATATTTGAAGTAACAGGCTTAGGATGAGAAGATTGATGTAACAGGTCAGAATAAATATGATCTCAAAAGAAGAAAATTCATTTACAAACTTGGGGTCCATATGTGGAGTCTGAATCTGATGTTTTCCATTGTTTATAGCATCCTCCTCCCTACCTGACAAGAAAAACGGAATTAAAAAGTTAAACGTCAGCAGTTATCGTGGTATTTGTTGTTGCTACTGTTCTTTTCTCCATTATTTTCGAGATGGTTTCTTCACTACTGTACTTGATATGTGTTATTTGAGTCGAGGGTCCATCGGAAACAACCTCTCTACCTTCACAAGGTAGGAGTAAGACTCTGCACAGTGCACACCACCTTCCCCGGAGACCACCCTTGTTGATTCTGAACTTCATTCGCGAAGGAACCGGACTTTTGACGGGCCAGCCCTTTTTTATGCACCATGCCACCTCGGCAGCTGGGACTCCCCAACATTTTCTATCTTTAGACATAGGGTGAGTGAGTTCATTAGGAGTTCTACCATCAAAAGTGAAACAAATTCTTCTTCGTTACATATATTTTATACTTGTCATTACTTCGGCAACTTAAGTTTGTGAACTAAGGCCTAAAACTTAGCGGCCACATGGTTAGCGTTCCGTAAATGCAAGGGTTTTTTTTTTTTTTTTTTTGACTTGCACCGGGTATCCGAGACTCTTCGAGTCCCGACTAATCCCAGGGGTGCACAGGCCCTCGGCAAGGAGTTTCCCGCAAGTGCACCACAGGTAATTCAGGGTTTTCACCCGGTCCGATGGCCCTCAGAAATTGTTTGCACCCAGTGGGAATCGAACTTGAGACCTTGAAAGGCAGCACACCCCAAAGCTCAAGCCAATTACCACCAGGCCAACCCCTGAAGACTCTCCAAAAATGTAAGGTTTGAATAATATAGATTTAATTTAAGTTGCTCAGACTCTCCAACAATCCAACAATGTTGCCGGACCCGTGTCGGATCCTTCAAAAATACACTATTTTTGGAGGATCCGACACGCACCCGAAGACATTTTGGAAGAGTCCGAGCAACTTCAAATTTAATGTAGCACCAAAGCTATTCATTTTGCTTGAATAATATTCATCGGAATCAACAAATATTGTACCTTGGCCAAGAGAGCCGATACAGCAAAATCCATACTTGACAACAACTGCACTAGGGAGCCCCTATGCTCAATTGGCGTACACTGTCAACCTTACTCGCGCTGTAACTTCTGGATGCAGCTTCAGTTCAGCAATATATTCTCCGGTTTCTCGAATCTCAGGCAAAGTGACAATTTTCTTGTCCACATCCCTACAAGTAGATTGTGTGAATATACAGTAAAGTAGGAACTCGTTTAGCACATCTGATTTCCTTTAAGACTTTATATGACGACTTTTTAAAGAGAAGTAGAGAATGGATTCTCAACGGGTAGCAGCAAGCCACTTTGCGATCATAGAAACTGACATCACATTGTTTCAAAAACAGCAGTCTTTGCACTAGCAACAACAACAACAACAACAACAACAAACCCAGTGTATTCCCACTTAGTGGGGTCTGGGGGGGGTAAGATGTACGCAGTCCATACCTCTACCTCTGATGAAGTAGAAAGGCTGTTTCCGAAAGACCCCCGGCTCAAGTCACGAGATATCACACAAACACATAGTACAGCACAGCAGCAGATGACATAACATAGATACGGCACCCATAGGGAATATAAAACAGAGTAAAGCAGGATTGCAGGAATATAAAGCAGAGGAAAGCACCCAGATTCGTAATAAACATGGAACACGGAACACGAAACACTGAATACAGAATCATAACAGGAATACACCCCCACCAATTAATTCCCTACACTAGCGACCCGAACTGGCCCTAATCCTCTGCCGTAATTCGCATCTTCCAGACCTTCCTATCTAGGGTCATGTCCTCGATGAGCTGTAACTGTTCCATGTCCCGCCTAATCACCTCACCCCAGTACTTCTTCGGTCTACCTCTACCCCGTGTAAAACCATCCAACGCTAGCCTCTCACACCTACGGACCGGGGCATCCATGCCCCTCCTCTTCACGTGTCCGAACCATCTCAATCGTGCTTCCCGCATCTTACACTCCACTGAAGTCACACCAACCTTCTCCCGGATAGTCTCATTCCGAACTCTATCCCCTCGGGTCAGTCCACACATCCAGCGCAACATCCGCATTTCTGCCACCTTCATTTTTTGGATGTGGGAGTTCTTAACTGGCCAACACTCCGCTCCATACAGCAAGGCCGGACGGACTACCACCCTATAGAATTTGCCTTTAAGCTTGGGCGGCACCTTCTTATCACACAGCACCCCCGATGCGAGTTTCCACTTCATCCATCCCGCCCCAATACGGTGCGAGACATCCTCGTCAATCTCACCGTTACTCTGGATCACGGACCCGAGATACTTGAACTTATCCCTCTTCCCTACCTCCTGTGCTTCTAGCCTCACTACTACCTCATTCTCCCGCCTCACGTCATTAAACTTACATTCCACTGTCCTAGACGACTAATGTTAAAGAGTACGTAACACCAGATGTTAGGTTGCACAGAAGGAATCACAAAAGAAAATAAGAACTTCGTGAAAAATATCACATGACAATTGATGATTTTATAAACCAGATGATTCAGAGAACATCGGGTCTCAAGTTACTGCAAATTCATACAACAGGATCAACCATATGAAGGGCGATATACTGGTTAACAGTCTTCGATGAACTTAAAAGTAGTGATTAGCTCGCCTACTACTATCTATCTACATGCTATGGCAGAAAAGATTGGAGAATAGTACCTCTGTATCTGTGCTTTTATAATATCAACGAGATCCTGAGCAGTGACACTGCAATGAACATGACGTCAAAAGGTAGACCAAATATACACCAAGATGCTCATCAAAATTTAGTATTTCACCGACCTTCCAAAGATTTGCTTTCCTTTCCCACCCTTACGCTTCACCTTGAAGGCTCCAACAGTTTCAAAAATTCGAGCAAGCTGTTGTGCCTCATCTTTCACCTGGATTCAAGATTAAACATTTAACTAAACCACATTCGTCATGGAACTGTTGACTCTCTGTAGGTCAAATCCGGTCGTGACTTGAAAATTAAAAATTTATAGTTTTTCAAATTTCAACAGATTCGACTAATAAGAAATCTACTTACCCGTTGTTTCTCCGCTTCAATTCTCTCCTCTTCCATCTTCATTTCCCTGAGAAGAGAAGCATGCAATTTTGTAATGTCTTTTTCAGGACTATTGCACGATTAATGTTAGCAGCTGGTTAGGCCTATTAATCACCCCAAAGCTAAAGGCCAAGTCACTAAGTAGTAAGGAAAAAAGAGTAACGTCACTAAGCAGTAGGAAATCCAAAGCTTTATATCCAGTTGATTATCCATACTTATACAAACGTGGACCAGATATTAAAAACAAATCAATAGTCAATGTTATATTTTGCTAAAACAAGTGAGCTTACTTAAAACTTATGATCATTAAACATAATAGGCACAATCAATGAGCAAAAACGTAGAGCTTTTGTACTAACCATGAGTTCTAAAGCCAAAGTTACCATATTTCTGCTCAAGGAATATCGACAATGATTAGGCATCATTCTGGTACGGCTTCTGCTCACCGTTATGTATATCCATGGGTACATTCACTTATCAGCTAGTTACTAGTAGTTCAAAGGATCCCCATAGAGTAAATATATTGTATAACTATGTTATTTCCGTTCCGCACTAATCCATCAACATAGATGACTGATTAGACAACACAAGCAATAGTAATAACATAATTCCACTCATGAGCAAAGCGTATGTAGCATACTAATTAGTTGAAGCAAAGATTCCTGAAGGTTCAAAACTGCCCCTAGATATGCAAAATGGAACAACTTTGCCCGCTAAAGCAGTGTCTTATTCTTACCCCGCTGTTACAGAAGTGGCTCAATTGTACCCCTACCTTGTGTGAGGTAGAAAGGTTGTTTTCGACAGACCCTACACTCGGCTCAAGAAAGGAGTTTTCAAAAACATGTTTGACAAATACAAGAGTAAAAAACATAGTGAAAATACGATAGGATACTCGCAACAAAAATACTAAAGACAACCCAAGTAAAAGGAACAATAATAGTAGTAATACAGTAGAAGAATAATGATAATGATACAATATTAGCAAACTTTTAACTAAACACAAAATGTAGCTAATGAAAGAAGAATCTAAAAGGCAATGAAAGCAAATGGTAAAAATTAAGCTCCATAGAGAATTAACAAGTTGTACTTGATAAGTGCAGCTGTCACAATTTGAGCTTTCCCCGTTGGTAGCAGATAATTCCTAAAGAATCCAGCTCTAACGTCCAAAAGTTCCCCCTTTTTACCCAACTGTGTTATATCCTCTGTCAGTATTATCTGCTCAATCAAACAAAAAATCCCACTTAGCTACAACCCAGAAATGGGCAAAAAAAATGAGATTTTGACAATAATAATTAAACTACAACATCAACATCCCCAGTGTGATTCCACAAGTGGAGTCTGTGGAGGGTAGAGTATACGCAAACCTTACCCCTACCTCGTAGAGATAGAGAGGATGTTTTTGATAGAACCTCTGGCTGACGTAGCGCATCTCAAAGTAGTTTGAAAAAGGGAAAACAAAAATGAAAGTAGTAACAACAACATACCCAGAGAGAGGGTAGAATGTACGCAGACGTTACCACTATTTCATAAAGATAGAAAGAGGGAAACATTTCATTTCCAATAGACCCCTGGCTCAAGTAATGTATCTCAAAGCAATTTGCAAAAAGGAATACAGAAATGAAAGCAGTAACAACAATGAAATAAAGCACTATAGTAATAAATTGAACCTACTATCAACATTTTCAACAACATACACCATTCAATCCCATAATTGGGGGTCGGGGAGGGTAGAGTGTACACATAACTTGTCCCTACCTCGTAAAGACACAGAGGATGTTTCCGATAGACCCTCGGCTCAAGTAATGCATCTCAAAGCAGTTTGCAAAAGGGAATACGGAAATAAAAGCAGTAACAACTAACAACAACAACAAAGACATAGAGAAGCTATTTCTAATTGACCCTCTGATGCGAATTAAAACCCCATTGAGCTATAAATTGAACCCCATTATGACATGTCTTTCCAAGAAAGACTTCACCTTTCGTAATTTCTTGGTTTTCTTATTGTTAAAAAAAGTGAGGTCTTGGTAGAGTAGCGTGTATGCAGACCTTAAAAGATCGAGAGACTATTTTCGATAGACCCGTAGAAGTTAAAAGAAAAACCATTTAGCTAAGAGTTAATGGTTCAAACACACACCTAAAGTATTTCATACCTAAACTATCAAGTGTGCATTTCCTACCTGAACTATCACCAACTAGTTAGCAAAACACACTTAAACTATTAATGACCCACTTTTCCTACCAGAAATTTCAGGTATGAAACTCAAAAATTTAGTAGTTTAGGTGTGTTTTGCTAACTAGTCAGTGGTAGTTCAGGTAGGAACTCACACACATGATAGTTCAGGTATGAAACTCAAACAAGTTAATAGTTTAGGTGTGTTTTGCTAACTAGTCAATGGCAGCACAGGTAGGAACTCACACACATAAAAGTTCAGGTATGAAACTCAAAACAATTAATATTTTAGGTGTGTTTTGATAACTAGTCGGCGGTAGTACAGGCAGAAAACTTCAGGTATGAAACTCAAACAATTAATAATTTAAGTGTGTTTTGCTAAATAATCTGTGGTAGTTCAGGTACGAAGCTTACATACATGAAAGTTTAGGTATGAAACTCAAACAGTTAATAATTTAGGTGTGTTTTGCTAACTAATCGGCGGCAGTTCAGGAAAGAAACTCACACACATGAGAGTTCAGATATGAAACTCACACACATGATACCTAGATATGAAACTCACACACATGATAGTACAATTATAAAACTCACACACATGATAGTGCAAGTATAAAACTCAAACAATTAATAGTTCAGGCAGGAAACTCACACACATGATAATTCAAGTAGAAAACTCACACATGATAGTTCAGGTAGGAAACTCACACACATAATAGTTCAGGTAGAAAACTCACACATGATAGTTCAGGAAGGAAACTCACACACATGATAGTTCAGGTATGAAACTCACACACATGATAGTTCAGGTATGAAACTCAAACAATTAATAGTTCAGGTAAGAAACTCACACATGATAGTTCAGGTAGGAAACTAGTTCAGGTAGGAAACTCACACACATGATAGTTCAGGTATGAAACTCAAACAATTAATAGTTTAGGTGTGTTCTGCTAACTAGTCGATGGCAGCTCGGGTAGGAAATTCACACATGATACGCATAAAATCCAAACAATTAATAGTTTAGGTGTGTTTTGCTAACTAGTCGGCGGTTGTTCGGGTAGGAAACTCACACACATGAAAATTCAGGTATGAAACTCAAACGATTAATAGTTTAGATGTGTTTTGCTAACTAGTCGGTGGTTTTCGGGTAGAAAACTCACACACATGAAAGTTCAGGCATGAAACTCAAACAATTAGTAGTTTAGGTATGTTTTGCTAACTAGTTGATGGTAGTTCACGTAGTAAACTCACACACATGATAATTGAGGTATGAAACTCAAACAATTAATAGTTTTGGTGTGTTTTGCTAATTAGTCGGTGGTAGTTCAGGTAGAAAACTCACACACATAAATGTTCAGGTATGAAACTCAAACAACTAATAGTTTAAGTGTATTTTGCTAACTAGTCGGTGGTAGTTCGGGTAGGAAACTCACACACATGATAATGATAATTCATGTATGAAACTCAAACAATTAATATTTTAGGTGTGTTTTGCTAACTCGTCGGTGGTAGTACAGGTAGGAACTCACACACATAAAAGTTCAGGTATGAAACTCAAACAATTAATTGTTTAGGTGTGTTTTGCTAACTAGTCGGTGGTAGTACAGGCAGAAAACTTCAGGTATGAAACTCAAACAATTAATAGTTTAGGTGTGTTTTGCTAATTAGTCTGTCGTAGTTCAGGTAGGAAACTTACATACATGAAAGTTCAGGTATGAAATTCAAACAGTTAATAATTCAGGTGTGTTTTGCTAACTAGTCGGCGGCAGTTCAGGTAAGAAACTCACACACATGATAGTTCAGGTATGAAACCCACACACATGATACCTAGATATGAAACTCACACACATGATAGTTCAA
>NC_061121.1:231931864-231941439 GCF_002878395.1 Capsicum annuum | reverse complement strand
ACACATAATAGTTCACGTAGGAAACTCACACACATGATAGTTCATGTATAAAACTCAAATAATTAATAGTTTAGATCTTCTACTAAAAAACAAAGATTTTGAAAATAATAAATTAAACCCCATTATGACAATATTTTTCAAGAAAGACTTAACCTTTCGTATTTTCTTGGTTTTCTTTTGAGCTACAATTGTTAAAATTGAACTTCTTTCTGATAATTTTGTATTTTCAGCATTTGTAATTTTTGCTAAGCTGCAAAAAGATGAACTCCATGATAGATTTGCCATACCTACTTTGAATTTTTTTCTGTAATTTTTTTCACAGTATAAATGTTATCTTATCAGTAATGGCAAGCTGAAGAAGATAGTGGGGATGGTAATACTTTAACGGGTCAAAAAAAAGTTATTGGGCTGGTTTCTTCATGGACCAGTTATTGGTCCAATTATCATTTTTGGGCCATTTTTTCTTGGGCAAACAACGTAAATCCCGATAGTTTAAAGCTTAGTTACAAAAAAATTCAATATTTGCATAATTACTAAAATTTTGATTTTGAATTTATCGTAATTAGCTCTCGATATCTAATGAAGATACATTTTTCCTTTGTAAGGATACATAATTAGCTTCCGATATATTTTTTCAATTTTTGGGTCTGTCAAGATACATAATTATCTCCCGATACATCCAACAAAGATACATAATTAGTTGAAATTTTTGTAATTACTCTGTAACGGTGGAAATTTGCAATATAATAAGTCAAGGTGTATATTTATATTTTTTTGTTTTGTTTTCTTTTCATAGGCTTACACAGAAGGCCCTCAAATGTATGGTCTTGAAATTTTAGGAAAAATAACATAAATATACACCATAACTTACCACATTTACACAAATCGTTATCCTTAATTGTGTAATTACAAAAATATCAATTAATTGTGTATCATCGTTGATGCATCTAAAGCTAATTATGTGTCTCGACAGACCCATGATCGAAAAAAATGTATCGAGAGATGATTATGTATCTTAACAAAGGAAAAAATGTATCTTCGTTGAATTTATTTTATATTTTGACAGACCCAAAATCAACAAAAATGTATCAAAAGTTAATAATGTATCTTTATAAAGAAAAAAATGTATCTTTATTGAATGTATCGAAAGCTAATTATGTATCTAGACAGAACCAAAATTGGAATTTTCAATAATTATTCAAAATGTTGGGCTTTTCTGTTATTAAGCTCCAAATTATCGGAATTTATGTTGCTTACCAGAAATTTTATTCCCAGTAAATAAGTTCTAACTTTTGTCTATGAGACAGAACTTTTGGTCAATGTGTTAGTTTAGTATCTTGAAATGTCATGAATATTTTATCTTATGGGCGATATATCTAAGTTCTAATCACGTACGTTAGTTCATGGACACATTTTAATCAAAATACATGAGGATATAATCAAATTCGTTCTCAAACCAACCTTCATATGGATAATAAATAACTCTTGGACATATAAATAACGCCTAAGATCAAGGGTAATTTGGTCATAATATTTGCTTCTGCTTCTCAAGTAGCTTCCTCAACTAGTTGATTTCTCCAAAGAGCTTATGCATAATGTGCCCCAAATTGGTCGGCCTTGAACTCGTATCGCCGCTAAATAATTTCTAATGTTTGCATATAGGATAGAACTTCTAGCAAATTATGCAGGTTCAATTTCTTGAAATGTCATGTACGTCTACCTTATGACAAAAGTTAGAACGCCTACTTTACGAGATTTATTGAGCATGACCAAAAAATCATTTGTTGGACCAAAACTAACCATAGATACGATAAACTTGCATCTATTGGAAATTATGACTACGTGCATGAAAAAATTCATTTTTCATGGAGCTTTGTGAATGCATTAATTAAACATGCAATTATCCCCAAATTATGCAACTTAATTTTAACATTAAGAGAAATTAGAAAAAGATAATTTTTCCATTAAGGACTAGATCACATTATGTGTTTGGTATGAGGAAAATATTTTTCATCAAAATAGTTATTATTTATTTATATTTTTAGTGTTTTTAAGTGAATAAAAAGAAATATTGTTTCACAAGCATTTGTATGTATTATATAGAAACTACAATTGTGGTGGGTAGAGTGGAGAGGGGGTCGGGGTCGGGGTCAGTATTGAAGTTGAAAATTTCGTTAAGGATATTCAAGATTTGATATTTATATGTACGAAAAATAATATTTGACGTATATACTTCGTATAATTTTCTCACCCTTCACTATATGTGGCTACGCTCCTGGTTGGGGGTGGACAGGGTTAGGTGATCGGGGAAGAGACAACAAGCTTATATATTTACTTATAATGTAACCTTTTTTTCTAATTCATACTTGGGAGGTCACGGGTTCAAACCTCGGAAACAGCCTCTGGCGGAAATGCAAGATAACACTGCATACAATATACCCTTGTGGTGGGGCCTTTCCCCGAACCCTGCACATAACGCGAGTTTTAGTGCATCGGACTGCCTTTTTTTTATACTTGAAAAAAAATTCTAATTTTCTTAAAATAATAAATTAAAGAAGTTTTTTTATCAAATATGAAAAAATTGAATTTTTTTTATTTTTTTTTACTATATATCAAATACACCCCTAATTAATGTATACATTTTCACCTTAAATTTCTGTGGAAGAAGATTTTAATTTTAAGTTTTAGCCTCATAATCACATGATCACACGATTATAACTCTTTACTATTATAAGTTTTAACCATAGATAGAATATTGGAGTAAAAGTTTAGAATTCGTTATTCAAATCAAATTAGTAAATGCATGATATTTATTTGTACATATACGAAATATTACATAACTATGATTAGCAATAAATGTATATCTTCACTTCATTGAATCATATAAGTTATATTGATTTGATGCAAGTCTGCGATATAATTAAATGAATACTACTTATTTATTTGTCGAATATTAGCTATGGATTAATTAAAATATTACAACACAAAAAGTAGGAAACGTCAGTAGTCCCTACCCAATAAAGTGACATTTTGTGGTTAGATTCTCAATTTTCAAAAAATTGAATTAAATTTAACAAAAAATATGACAGCTCCAAAATTCCAATAAATTAATACAAATGTGGAAATGGTCAGTACATTATCTGTTAAATAAATAAATAAAATAAATCTCTTTTAATTACAACTTCATGCGTGAAGCTAAGGTTGCCACTAATCAACCAACAAAAATAGTTTGAACAAAATATATCATATAATTGTTTTTAACAACCAAACATATTAAGAAATTTTAATAATTAGGGTGTGTTTGGTATAGATTTTTCAAATTTTTTCATATTTGGTTGGATAATATTTTTGAAAATTATTTTCTCTACGCAAAAAATACGAATTCACCATCAGGTCCCTGAGGAATATTAGACAACAACAATAACGAAACTAAAAATGAAGTTTGCTGAAACGAAATAACACGAGATTTTACGTAGAATTCTCCTTGCTCAAGGGAGGAAAACCATGTCCTGTCCTCACTGGATTTTCCAAGCTTCACTATAATCAAGCAACCTTTGATTACAGACTTAAAAAGGATTTAACTCTAAATCCATGTAATAACTCTATTACAACCAGATGGGACAACTCTTCCTCACCTCTCCAGCTAATCAACTAGCTCTAGTCGATCAAAGCTAGGTAGCTTTACCTAAGCAAACACTCAACATAATCAGGGAAGTTATTACTCACAATCACAAGAGTAAACTTCTATTCTAGAATAAGATTCAAGACTCAGGAAAGTAAAAAGGCTGAAAGCTAATAGGTCTCTCTTAGCAGCTTCGTATTTCTTGAGCTAGAGCAGCTTTTGTGATTTCTGAAAAAAATAATTTGTGCAAAAATTAGGTGTGATCACTTCTTTACTCATGTATGTTGAAGGACGATTCGAAGAATATTCCATTGGACCAGGTGTTCGCTCATCGTATGTTGCACACCGACACAGTAATGATGCTACATGACAAAACTGTACAGTGCACATGAATGTACAACTATCCCACGCCATTCCTCAAAAAGTAAGTATGTGACGGACCTGGTCCCTGAATATTCTGGAAGTCATCATCAAAACTTAATTCAACAACAAATACAACTGGAAATCTAAGTTTATTGTCTCCTCCGCATCCACTCAACTCCATCCAAACCCCAACCCTTAACTGCCCCACGGTCGTCACGGCTGAGGCTCTACTCTACACCCCCTTTCGATGCACCCTCATAATGTTTTGGTTACATATAAATATTCTTGAAATATATTTTTTTTTATTTACTCACCAAACAGTAAGAAATATGTAAGCAACACAATTGTTTTCCAAAAAATCATTTTTCATCAAAAATATTTTTCTCATACCAAACACATCCTAAGTCAAACAAAAGTTTGTGTCCCCCCCCCCCCCCCCCGCACCAAGCTATTTAATTTTATTTTAATATGTTAAATTATAAAATTATTCTCTTTCTAAAGAATTTGTCTTAATATATGATATGGTAGTATTTGAGGAAGGCCTTAAGTGGTACTTATATTATTTGAATCTCAAAAGTTGACTTAACATTGTATCACTATTCCTCTCTGGCTTATTATTTTTTTTCATTACCAAAACGTCACCAAAAAAAAACATTATAATTATTTTCTTCCCCTTCTTATATGATCAAATTGTTGAAGAAAATTATGTTTTTTTTTTTCAAGAGAAAATTAAAGGTTTCTTGAAGATGAATATTCAAGGGACAACTAGTAGTAATCCATGTTTCCCTAATAGTACTACTAATAATCCACAAAACTTACCATTATATGAATCTATTCATCATCATAATATTCAAGAAGATATATTTTCTTCATCATTAGTCCATAATTCTCATCAACAAAATTCATTTTTATTCAACTTATCTCTTCTCAAAGACAAAGTTCATCAAGTTCAATCACTTGCCACCATGTTTGTTTCTCATGATGATCAAACGTTAACTCACCATCCTCATGAGTCAACGTCTGTAGCTATCGCGAATATGGGAACTTTGATCCAAGAAATCATCACGATTGCTTCTTCTCTCATGTTTTCTTGTCAAAAGATTGCACTCGACCCCAGTTCAGCTAGCCAGAATTCAAGTATATTTCGCGAACCATCTCAAATGATCAAGATTCAAGACGATGGTCATGGTCGTGGTGATGGTCAGATGGATCACTTGCTTCAAGATTATAATTGGTATGAAGAGAATTACAATTATTGTAACACTCATGAAGATAACAAGAATCATGTTACTAGTAGTATTATAGCTAGCAATGCTATTAGTAGTCATGATTATGATAGTAAAGAATTTGGAAAAAGGGAAGTATTATTGAGTACTTCAAAAGGGAAAGTTCATGTGAATAATGAAGACAATTATGATATTATTGAGTTAGATGCATCTGATTTATTGGCAAAGTATACACACTATTGTCAAATATGTGGTAAAGGGTTTAAAAGAGATGCAAATTTGAGAATGCATATGAGGGCTCATGGAGATGAATACAAGTCTAGTGCTGCATTGAGTAATCCTTTGAAGAAAAACAACCATGATTATGTATCACAATTGATCGGTAACAAGATTAAGTATTCGTGTCCACAAGAAGGTTGCAAGTGGAACAAGAAACACGCAAAGTTTCAGCCATTGAAATCGATGGTGTGTGTGAAGAATCACTATAAAAGAAGCCATTGTCCTAAGATGTATGTGTGCAAGAGATGCAACAAGAAGCAATTTTCTGTGTTGTCTGATCTTAGAACTCATGAGAAACATTGTGGTGATTTGAAATGGCAATGTTCATGTGGTACTACTTTTTCAAGAAAGGATAAACTTATGGGACATGTTTCTTTATTTGTTGGACACACCCCACTTATAAAAGAAAGCGTAAGTTAGCGCTAGTACAACAACAACATATCCAATGCACGTAATCCCACAAGTCGGATCTGGAGAAAGCGTAAGCTAGCGCTAGTACGACAACGACAACATATCTAGTGTAGTCTCACAAGTCGAATCTGGGGAGGGTAGAATGTATGCACACCCTACTGTTACCTCGTGAAAGTAGAAAGGTTGTTTACGAAAGTCCTTCGAGTACTCATGTGATCTGGCTAGTATATTTTACAACTTAGTTGAGTTTGTAATGTAATGCACCTATATATCTTTGTTGTAAAAATGTTATTGTGCTTGTAATTAGATGAATCAATGTGAGAATTATCCTAGTACAACAACAACAATATATCCAGTGTAGTCTCTCACAAGTCGGATCTGGGGGAGGGTAGAATGTATGCACGCCCTACTGTTACCTCGTGAAGGTACAGAGGTTGTTTACAAAAAACCCTCGAGTACTCATGTGACCTAGCTAGTATATTTTACAACTTAGTTGAGTTTGCAATGTAATGCACCTATATATCTTTGTTGTAAAAATGTTATTGTGCTAGTAATTAGACGAATCAATGTGAATAATTATCCTAGTACAACAACAGCAACATACCCAGTGTAGTCTCACAAGTCAGATCTGGAGAAGGTAGAATGTTTGTACACCTGTAATACGATGTGTTCTACATGTAGTAAAAAATTCCATATTCTTCTTCTTGTATTTGAGGTACTAGTCGAGTACTTTGCTTTCCCATTCCCGGCGTATTATAGTACTATTAATCTTGCATGTTGCTATCGGAAACAACTTCTCGCTCTTTCTTCTGATCTTCTCAGGGTAGGAGTAAGATCTGTGTACACACAACCCGTGCAAATCCCAATTATTCGATGTGATGATGTATTATAGTACTTATGTACTTTTGGACACACAAATGTGTTATGGAGAGAAATGTACGTTTGATATAACTCAATAGAGATATACAAATGTGTGTATTTATGGTCATATACGAATAGACACTATATAAGAAAAATTGAAGTAAGTTATGAATTTGTCGTTGCTAAATGATACGCGATCTGTTTCAAAAAGAATGACATGTTTTGATTTGACGTGGAGTTTAAGAAAATAAAGAAGATTTTTATATTTTGTGGACTTAAATTAAAGTTACGTCGCATGTACCAAAATGTACTTTAATCTTATGATCTTAAACATGTCACGTGAAAAATTAGAATTAAAGTGTTGCCAAGAATTAAAAGGGTCATTCTTTCTGAAACGGACTAAAAAGAAAAGTAGATCATTTTTTTTAAACGAAGGAGTATTTATATTTGCTTTTGGAGGCATAAAGAATGAGCAAACGAACTACTCCCTCTAGTCCAAAATAATCAATGTTTTAGTGTTGGACAATAAAATTTTGAGACCAAAAAATAAATAATTCGAGACAAGAAAATATTGCAACAATGAATTTTATTAATTTCAATGCGAGTGTTACAATCTCTATGAATCCTCTGATTCGTCTTTTCAAATATAAATTCAAGGGCTTGAAGCTTAATCTCGAATTTGAACTTGATTTGTTGGACTTGAGGGACTTGATCTTGACTTGTGCTTGAATTCAAGGGTTTTTGAGCTTGTTCTTGAATATTGCGGTCTAGATCTTGAATCTTGATGAACTTGATTTGAATGCTTAAGCTTTTTAGAGAAATTATGGCGTTTGATCCACGAACTTTCTCTTGCTACTTGTTAGAATTCTGGGGTTCTGGGGGCCTTCTTTCTGAATTATGAGCCGCTATTTATAGTTAGGAAAGGAAGAGCCATGATGAATATGGACTTCCTTTGACCAATCAGATTTAAGTGAGGTGGCGCCTTTTATGGGCTTTTATTTCATGGATCTGCTGCATTAGTTTGACATGTGGTACAGTCCTATCGGCTCCTTCACTTGACTTGGCATGCCACGTCATTTGACACATGACGCTTATTTGGGCCTCTAGAATATGTCAATATCTTGAGCTTAGTAAAGTGGGTTCATCATTTGTAGCCCAAATTAATGGATTAACCCAATAAATATTGGGCCTTATTTAAATCCATACTTATTTAGACTTAAATAATTAATTCAATTATATTAATCCGCAATATTTATTCAGGACTAATATATTTTGAATTTAATATAATCCGAATTTTGTACGGATTTAAATTTAATAAAATTGCATCGCCCACAAATGCTCTCTACTTCAAGACTTGTCGAGACATTTATTATTTTGGAGACTAGCCTTGAAGTATGATTATGTAAGCATGTTTACTTCATGCTTCAACGATCCTCATACCTATGAATACCTTATTCAAAAAAAAATTAAAGCCGAACCACATTGATATTGCCTCTCAAAACTCTCTCATTTTTTTCATGAATTTCTACACTTAAGACCCATTGATGAGGCATGATATCTAATTTCAAACAGATTTTGGAAGACTTTTTCATCGCCTTACTTAATCAGGAATAAAAATCTTCCGATTTGAACTTAGATTGGAGAAGCAAAGAACCTCCAATTTAAATTTGTATGGGAGAAGAAAATAATCTCCAATTTAAATTTAGAGATGGAAGTTATTCCAATCTGAATTTATATTAGAGAAGAAAACAATCTCTAATTTGAATTTGGAGATGGAAGCTATTCCAATCTGAATTTATATTGGAGAAGGAAACAATCTCTAATTTGAATTTGGAGATGGAAATTATTCCAATCTGAATTCATATTGGAGAAGGAAACATCCATCCTTCAACAACTCTATAAAAGGAGGTAGTTTCTCCACTTTTTCAATATCAATTTTGGGGTTTCCAAGTCATCAATAATATTGAGGTAATTTCTTTTGCTCCCACTTTTCTCTTATTTTCGTCACTTTTTTTCAGCACAGCATGTTAGTAGTAGAAAATTCATATCTCATTGTAGGAATATTGAAATCATGATCTGTTTGATATTTCAGAAACTAGACTTCAAGATCTACTACATATTCAAAATTCAGAATTAAAATTCTTCAATATAATTCTTGATAATTTTTTGAAGTTAGCCCTGAATTTTATCATGTTGAAAATTTCAGATCTGCGCATCTTTACTAAAACTTTCATATCTTGAAGTAGGAAGGATGAAATTACAATCCACAGAATTCTTGTAAAACTAGACACAGACATCTATAACATATCTAAAATTCATAATTTAATACAATCGAGATATTTTCAGGTGTTATCCCGAAATCAACATTGAGTTTTGATGCATCAACAATTTCAGATTTATGCGACATTACCAAAAAAATTATATCTCAATGTGAGAGTACCAAAATTATGATCCGCTTGATCCTATAGATGCCAGAAACATGCATGTATAACATATCAAAAATTTAAATTTTAACACCTTTTTTATTGTTCTAGATGATTTTTTGAAGTTCATCTTATATGTTGTCCGACAGAGGATTCCAGATTTGCATTGTCTCACCAAATAATTTATTTCTTGATGTGGGACCATCACCACCAAAGGGTATTTTTATTGCCTCAAACCAGATTTTGAGGGATTTATTCTCATCAAGGCATCTTGTCTCAATCCAAGTTGGTGATATACAACTTTTAAGATCACAACGCTTTGATAGGTAACCTCTTTTCTATTTGTGTTTTTGTTTTCTCTCTTGTTTCTTCTTTTTTTTTTTTTTTTTT
>NC_061121.1:231802086-231931764 GCF_002878395.1 Capsicum annuum | reverse complement strand
TTTTTTTTTTTTTTTTTTGTTTTTGGAGAGTTGAAATAGATAGAAATATGCAACAATCGGCTTAGGATGCGAGAGTTTAACTTCGCCTCCGTCACCTTAAGTCCGGCCAATTTTACTTGAAGACGGTGGACATCAGCTTAAGGTGCGAGAGTTTAACTTCGCCTCCGTCACCTTAAGTCCGACCAATTTTACTTGAAGACGATGGACGTCAGCTTAAGGTGCGAGAGTTTAACTTCGCCTCCGTCACCTTAAGTCTGACCAATTCTACTTGAAGACGGTGCAGTGATTTTCTGTAAGTATGGGCCCTTTTCAATGTTCAGCTTAGGGTGCAAAGGGACAAATCTTGTCCACCTTAAGGCATGAAAATTTCGATATCCTTTTAAGAATAAATCTGCGAGAGGCTAGCTTAAGGTGCAAAGGGACAAATTTTTTCCACCTTAAGGCAAGAAAATTTTGAGATCCTTTTAAGGATAAACCCGTTAGAGGCCAGCTTAAGGTGCTAAGGGATAATTTTTGTCCACCTTAAGGCATGGAAGTTTTGATATTCTTTTAAGGATAAACCCGTTAAAGGCCAGCTTAAGGTGCAAAGGGACAATTTTTGTCCACCTTAAGACATAAAAATTTTGAGATCCTTTTAAGGATAAATCCGTTAGAGGCCAACTTAAGGTGTAAAGGGACAACTTTTGTCCACCTTAAGGCATGAAAATTTCGATATCCTTTTAAGGATAAACCCATTAGAGACCATCTTAAGGTGCAAAGGGACAACTTTTGTCCACCTTAATCCATGGAAACTTCAGTTACCTTTTAGTTATAGGCTTGGAGAACTTTAGCATTTCAAATTCCATTAAAGAAACTCTTTTTTTTTTTTCGACGGGTTGCCCCCATTGAGTCACAAAAATTTGGAGTAAGTCCAAAATTAAAATAGTTTCATACTTGGCGTCCATATGACAGACACTGTAGGAACATCTTTTTTTGACACTCATGCAACTGAACTCGGAATGAGATTCCAAGCACCTATGTACCTCAATGAAGAGGATCAAGTCACAACGTAGTTCTGGGTGAGTGTTTTTTTTGTGTGTGTGTCCTAACTTTTCCCTAGGCCGCCTCTTTCGAGGTTTTCAACCTAGCGGACTTTTATTTTTTTTTTTAGCCGTACACAGTTTATACTCTTACGGGCCAGGAGTGGACATGCAGTTTATACTCGTGTATTAAGGAGTGCACATACAGTTTATACTCATGCCTTAAGGAGTGTACATGCATTTTATACTCGTTCCTTAAGGAGTGTACATGCAGTTTATACTCATGCCTTAAGGAGTGTACATGCATTTTATACTCGTGCCTTAAGGAGTGTCATCTCCCTTCAAGGATAGTACTTCTTCAAGAACTTGGCATTGATGGGGTCAATCCTCACGCCATCTGCATCAACAAGCTTGTAAGAACCATTTGAATATGCCTCTTATACGACATATGGTCCATCCCACTTCAAGCTGAATTTGCCCCCAGATTTATGAGAAGTGATAATGGGCCTTCTTACTGCAAGAACTTGATCTCCAACTTGGAAGCACCTCAAGCGAACCTTTTTGTTGAAAGAACGAGATAGCTGGGATTGATAGCATTCAAGATTTTGTTGAGCCTCCAGCCTCTTCTCATTAAGAACTTCTAACTCTGAAAGATGCAACTTAGAATTTTCTTCATCGGTGAGCCCTTCTTGAATAGCCAGTCTCAAAGAAGGTATTTGATGCTCAAGTGGTAGGACTGCTTCAACTCCAAAAGCAAGTGAGTATGGGGTTGCTTGTGTTGGTGTACGGTAAGTTGTCCTATACGCCCATAAAACATCTTTCATTTGCTCATGCTAGTCTCGTTTGGATTTGGAGATGAATTTCTTCAACAAGTTGCATAAAGTCTTATTGAAGGCTTCAGCTAGACCATTGGTGGCAGCATGATACATTGAAGACTTAAGTTGCTTGAAGCCAAAGAGGTCACAAATCTTGTTCATCAACTTGTTATCAAATGGCTTGACATTGTCAGTTATTATATATTGAGGGTTTCCAAAGTGGTAAATGATATTCACTCGGATGAAGTTCGCAACATTTTCTTTCTTTACTTCCTTGAGAGCAACAGCTTCGGCCCATTTTGAGAAGTAATCTATCTCAGCCAAGATGTATAAATGTCCACCAGAAGACTTTGGTAGTGGACCAACAACATCCATTCCCCAAGCATTGAATGGCCAAGATGCAGTTGGATGTAGCACCTCTGGAGGTTGATGTATAAAATTTGCATGGAATTGGAAAGTTTTGCATCTTATCGCGTAGTCCAAGCAATCTTTCACCATCGTTGGCCAATAATATCCCATCTTTTTAATGTGAAAATGGAGCTTCGGTCCAGACTGATGTGATCCACAAACTCCCGAGTGCGCTTCTTGCAAAGCTTAAATTGCTTCTTCCTCTCCCAAATATCGTAAGAGTACTCCTTCAAATGATCTTCTGTACAGTGTGTCTTTGTAGTAAAAGAAGCGAGGTACACGACGACGAATGTCAGTCTTTCTCCTTGGATCTTCTGAAAGTATCCCATAACATAAGTAATCAATAATATGTTGTCGCCAATCTTCTTTTACAGCTTCAGACATGGCAACGAGGCATTCAACCTTGTTTCCACATCCTCATCTGACAGCGGTACTACCCATTCTTGGCGGACAGTAACTTGGGTCTGATTTGGAAGAGTTAGGGTTGAGGCTAGAGCAGCTAGGGCATCAGCTTGCTTATTTTTTCTCCTTGGCACATGTTGAAGGGTTACTCCTCCAAGCCACCCCATCAACTTCTGTATATAATCATGGCATGGTCGCAGCTCAGACTTTCTGACTTCATAGCTTCCCAAAAGCTGTTTGATCACCAATTGGGAGTCACCAAAGACTTGTAATTACAGTTGCTTCATGTCCACTACCATCTCGAGTCCAAGTATTAAAGCTTGATATTCAGCAACATTATTAAAGCAACGATTTATTAGGGTAAAAGAGTATGGGATGACCTCTTCTAGTGGAGTGATGAATACTACCCCAGCACCAGCTCCATCTCGATGTGCGGCACCATCAAAGCACATCTTTCATGGGGGTCTAGCTTCAATGACCATTACATATTCATCAGGAAGTTCATCGCTCAGTTCCTAATCATCAGGTATCGAGCGGTCTGCTAAGAAGTCAGCCAATGCTTGTCCCTTTATGGCCTTTTGTGGAACATACACAATCTCAAACTATTGAAATTGAAGGTACTATCTTGCAAGTCGGTCACTAAGGACAGGTTTCGATATTACAAACTTGATGGGATTTGCCCTAGACACGAAATGAACCACATAAGCTTGAAAGTAGTGTTTCATCTTTTGAATTAAGAAGGCCAATGCCAACCATAACTTTTCAATTGGAGAATACTTTAGCTCCTTTGGTGTCATCATTCTGCTCAGATAGTAAAGAGAGTGTTTTTTTCCTTTACTATTTTCTTGAGCCAGTAGTGCTCCAACCGACCTTTCTTGTGCCGCGACATAGAGTATCAACGGCTTCCCAAGTATGGGTGCCGCAAGAACTGTTGATTTTATTAAGTACGATTTGATACTCTCAAAGACATTACTACAAGTTTGGTCTCATTTGAAGGGAGTGTCCTTCTTCATAAGACGACTAAATGATTGACATTTTCCAGCCAGGTTTGAGATGAACCTCCTTAAATATGCTAGCCTTCCTTGAAGGCTTTTTAACTCATGAATATCCCGAGGATCGGGCATCTTCAAAATTGCATCAATTTTAGCTTGATCAATTTCAATTCCTCGGTGTCGCACAATGAAGCCAAGAAATTTTCCTGAAGTAACTCCAAAGGCATACTTCAATGGATTCATCCTATGTTGATATCTTTGAAGTAACTCGAATACCATTTTTAGGTCTTTTAAGTGGTCGTCTCTCTTTCTTGACTTCACCACTAGATCATCCACATAGCATTCAACATCTTTATGGAGCAGGCCGTCAAAGATGTTCTGCATAGCCCTTTGATAAGTGGAGCCAGCGTTCTTCAAATCAAAAGGCATCATCTTGTAGAAATAAATACCTTTAGGCGTACGAAATGCAGTGAGTTCTTCATCCTTTGGCGCCATACGATTTGATTGTAGCCGGATGAACCATCCAAGAAGGACATTGCCTCATAACCAATGGTGGCATCAATCATTAACTCCGGTATGGGGATTGGAAAATCATCCTTAGGGCATGCATTGTTGAGATCTCGAAAGTCAACACAAACTCGAATTTGGCCATTCTTTTTCCGTACTGGAACAATACTTGAAATCCACGTGGGATATTTGACTTCACGAATAAAGCCAGCTTCAATAAGTTTGTTAACTTCATTTTCGATCAGTGGAACCAACTCCGACCTAAAGCGTCTTTGGGCTTGCTTAATAGGACGAGCACCATTCTTGACTGCCAACTGATGGACCGCTACTTTTGGATCTAAGCCAGGCATTTCCTTATAGCTCTAGGAGAAGACATCCATATATTCTTTGAGTATGTCCATATAAGCGATTTCTTCCCCTACTTCTAGAAACTCACTCAGGTAAGTTGGTCTTGGTTCTTCATCGGTTCCAAGATTAACTTCCTTTAAGGGATCTATTGTGGCCTTTACTCCTTCTTCAAGTTGTGATAGAGTATCTCCCGCATCTTCCTCCTCTTGAGGATCATCGTCATTGACAGATATATGACAACACCAAAAGACATTTTCTATTTCTTCATCAACCTTTATTTGAGACGAGATGTCTTTCTCGTTCTGAGTTGTAACATGATATGAGGAGCCAACACTCTCTCCATCTTCTTCGTGTTTCTTGGTATAAACCACAGTATGCGCCTTCGCTTTTAACACCTCGTTGCATGAAACTACCAATTCCGTCTGTCGCTTCATTCTAGAAGGAATCAAACTTTAGAAATCCTTCTAGATTTTAAATGAAGAGTGATGCATCTTTCGTTAACGACTTCTTTGACTCTTGTTGTTTTTCTTCTTATTTATAGCACCCAGCCTTTCGAACACAGAAGTTCTTGCGGTTGATTCTCCAAGTCGATCAAATACGGAGGATCTTTTATTAGCGGCAGTGGATTCTTCTTCCACGGTGATGTAATTACTGACTGCCTTTCTTATGGAGATGTGAATTGAAGGTGGCTGTGCGTATCCTAGCCCTTCACGTGCTTGCCTGGTATTACCCTCCGATGGAAGTTTGCCCAACCTTAATGGCTCATTAGGATTATATCCAGCCTTTACAAATAGCTTGTATGCATTTGGATCAAATCCCTCTTTTGTACGCTTCGGAGGAAGTGCCATATCTGGTGGCGGATTTTGAGCCACAGATTCCCCAAGTAGCCTTGAGGATGGATTTATTGCATCAATCTTCCTGATAGGTAAAGTTAGCCCCTTTAGCACATTATCTTGGGCATCAGGTGAGTGATCTTCCTCTTTCTTTACCTTTGGCACGTAGCGAAGAACAGGAGTTGCCTTCTTTTTCGTAAGAGTGATGCTTTCTTTATTCGAAGTGAAGAAGGGCTTCCTGTTGGCGAATTTTTTGATAGTCTCTGCGACCTTCTTAGATAGAAGATCATCACACTTGGTCTTGGTGACATCTTCAATCCTTTTCTTATCTACAATATGATTCTTTAAGTAGAATTTTGCATCAGCAAAATGTGACTCAGCTTCAGTGAATGGCTTGTCATCGGCGACTATCGCTCTTTCCACTCTGTTTTTGAGGTACTTCAAGCATTGATAGTAAGAGGACGAGATAATTTTGTTCCCGTGCACCCAAGGTCTACCAAGCAATACACTGTATGAAGTTTTGGCATCGATCACATACATCAATGGCTTTGATTAAAAATCATCCACACTAATCTCCAACTTGATACATCCCATGGCCCTATGGCCCCCTTGGTTGAAGCCTTGGATTATTATACAACTTTCGTCCAGTTCGCTAGTAGCGATGCCAAGTTCCTTCATCGTACGGATAGGTAGGATATTGACTCTAGATCCTTCATCTATCAAGATTTTATTGATCTTCTTTCCTAGAATTTAACCCACCATGTATAAGGGACGATTATGTAGGGTCTCACCAAGCAAAAGATCATTATTTGTGAATGTAATTTTGGTATCACACATATGTGCCTCTTCACTAAGAGTTTCAGCCAACCTTTCGGAAACTGAAGGAACTTCCATGGGTAGATTTTCACCCTTTGCCCCCTCTTTGGAGGTATTAAAACAAGACAAGGTTGACTTGGGCAGTCTTTACACGAATCCAACTCGGCAAGAATTCCTCTAAAGTCACCGAAAGCCGAAGTTTTGGGGGTGAAACTCCGTCACCCTCGTCTTCTTTGGGAGTTCAACTAACTTCTGTTTCCTTAGTTTCTTTACCACTCTCCTTTCGGTTAGTTGTTCGTACGTATCCTTTCGCAGACTCATCTTCTTGTGTCTGCGTCTAGTCACTAGAGTCCAACCTTCATCATCTTCTTTGTCAACCGAAGAACTATCAGGCTCTAATATCTCCTCACTATGCTCTTTGACACAAATTTTAACCGGGTCGAGCGAGCCAAAAGTGATAGAAATTTGATGAAAACTGGCTGTCTCATCGTCGAAGAAGATTTTCTTCTCTTTTGCCAGTTGCATAACTCTATCTTTAAAGACAGTATTTCTCTAGAGGATGACTTATGAGCCTGTGATATTTACAATAATTAGTTCCGACTTCGTTGGGACGCTTCATCTCTGGGATTTTGATGAGCTTATGCTGAAGGAGTTAATCGAAAATCTCAGCAAAATCAGAATCAAGGAAGGGATATTCCTTTTCTTGCATCTCCTTTAACGTTTTCTGATTTGGATGTGCTCCAGAAGTCATCTTTACACTTTGCTTCTTGCTCACCTTTATGGTGACTTTCACCGGAGACACATCAACATTCATGGATTCTTTGTTATCATTTTTTTGGGACAAACTTACCCCATCTCTTGGGTTCTTACTTTTCCTTTCCCCTTCGAGGGTCATGGATAAGCTCTCCTTCCTTTCCAATAGAAAACATGCTCAATTCCACATCGTGAGCACGAGTAGCTAACTCTTCATAGGATTTTGGCTTAATGCCTTCCAAGATATAGAGAAGCCCTCAGTACATTTCTTGGATGCACATCTCTATCGCAGAAGCTTCACTGAGCTTATCTTTACAGTTTAGGCTAGCATTTCTCCATCGATTGATGAAGTCAATGACTGGTTCGTCCTTTCTTTGCCGAGTATTTGTGACCTCTACCATGCTCATTGTACTCCTTGTGCTATAAAATCGATTCAAGAACTCATGTTCCAATTGCTCCCAACTATCGATGGAATTAGGCTCAAGGTCCGTATACCAATCAAAGGCATTTCCCTTTAGGAAACGAACAAACTGTTTGACAAGATAGTCACTGTAAGTTCCAGCATTATTACATGTCTCGACAAAGTGTGCGACATGTTGTTTCGGATTACCTTTGCCCTCAAATTGTTGAAATTTGGGGGGTTAATAGCCGGCAGGCATTTTGAGGCTATCTATTCTTGCAGTGTAAGGCTTGGCATATGCAAGGGAAGACTTGGTGACAATATCATACTTGTCTTTGAGGATCCCTTTAATAAATTCCCTCAATTGCCCAATCGGGATCATTCCCTCAGCAGAAACTTGCACCTCTTTAGTCGATGGCGTTTGTTTCACAGGATTTTCTATCTCATGAACCTCTGGAGCTTTTCCCTGCGCATGGCTAGATTCTCCGTCTATCAAGTCTTCCACCATATCCACTATCTTATCAATTTTAGCCTCTTGATTCTGAACATAGTTAGTCAGGCCTTCAATTGCCTTTGTCAAATTCGCAAGCTGCTCCTCCATAGACGAGGCATCATTTACCATTACTTGCATGATCACCGAAGATGTTGGAGAGTAACACGGATTATCACATAAGTTGATTTTTGAAGTGCTTAGCTTATGTGGAGTAAGTGGAGATGATGCATTTGTTGAACGACCATCGCTCTTGGCTCTAGAGTATTTGGAACCAAAATGCTCAAGTAGAGCTAAAGTCCTTTTCAGCGATTCGGCCACACTGCTTCCTCCTTCTGAAGCACTTGCATTGGATTTCGTTCCTTTCGAGGTAGAAGATCCAAAAACTGAAGCTGGAGCGGATGACACTGGATGTGTTTATTGTCCTAGCAAGCCTGCCTTGCTTCTTGTGACAGCTCCCAGGCTTCCGAAAGTAACACCAAGGATGCTTTCTACTTCAGCAGAGAACTTTGATTCTACAGCCTTGGAAGCAGTTGATTGAGAATTGACCTTCTTGGAAGTCATTTCGTTGTTCTTAAACTTCGAAGTATGAAAAGTTGAGATGAGAGGTAGAGATCGTCCCACTGAGCGTGCCAGTTTGTTTACAACATAATTTAAATTCATGGAAAATAAATTTTAACCACAAACAAAAATATGAAGAAACAAGAATTTTTTTATTGATAAACGATTGTGGTTACAAATCTGTTCCTCCCTTGATTCTTCTCTCTTAATTTCTCTCCGTAATTTGAGGGTCGTCAGTGGCTTATTCTCGAACATAGGATGATTTTGTAATTCGAGGGCTGTCAGTAGCTTATTCTCGAACATAGGATGATCTCTTTATGAATATCTCATGATTTTGTGGGATATTGGAGATCCTGATCTTTTTACGAATACCCATCATCTGAATTTTTCTCCGTAATTTGAGGGTTGTCAGTGGCTTATTCTCGAACATAGGATGATTTCGTAATTCGAGGGCCGTTAGTAGCTTATTCTTGAACATAGGATGATCTATTTATGAATATCCCATGATTTTATGGGATATTAAAGATCCCGATCTTTTTACGAATACCCATCAGCTTATGGGATATTCAAGATGGTTGATCTTTTTACGAATACCCATGAGTTTATGGGATATTCAAGATGGTTGATCTTTTTACGAATACCCATGAGTTTATGAGATATTCAAGATGTCTGTTTCAGGGAATATATTACCCTTTAAATAGGCGGGATTTAAGGTAAAGTAGCCTCCTAGAACGCTAACAGAATTTGAATTCTTCTTGAAGAGTTCACAAATTTTAGATATCTACAAATGCCCCTACTTCAAGGCTTGTCGAAGTGTAGATTTGATGACGAGTCTTGAAGTACCAATAGAGCTTCAATCTTTATGCGGTGGCTACAAATTTGCAAATCTGGAGAAAAGATGTAGGGCAGATTTGGTCCCACTGGGCGTACTAGAATTTGTTGGACAATGAGACCGAAAAATAAATAATTTGAGACAAGAAAATACTGCAACAATGAATTTTATTAATTTCAATGCGAGTGTTACAATCTCTATGAATGCTCTGATTCTCCTTTTCAAATATAAATTTAAGGGCTTGAATCTTAATCTTGAATTTGAACTTGATTTGTTGGACTTGAGGGACTTGATCTTGACTTGTGCTTGAATTTAAGGGCTTTTGAGCTTGTTCTTGAATATTGCGGTCTAGATCTTGAATCTTAATAAACTTGATTTGAATGCTTGAGCTTTCTAGAGAAATTATGGTGTTTGATCCACGAACTTTCTCTTGCTGCTTCTTAGAATTCTGGGGGTCTGGGGGCCTTCTTTCTAAATTATGAGCCCCTATTTATAGTTAGGAAAGGAAGAGCCATGATGAATATGGACTTCCTTTGACCAATCAAATTTAAGTGATGTGGCGCCTTTTATGGGGTTTTATTTCATGGGCCTGCTGCATCAGTTTGACATGTGGCACGGTCCTATCGGCTCCTTCACTTGACTTGGCATGCCACGTCATTTGACACATAGAGCTTATTTGGGCCTCTAGAATATGACAATATCTTGGGCTTATTAAAGTGAGTTCATCATTTGTAGCCCAAATTAATGGACTAACCCAATAAATATTGGGCCTTATTTAAATCCATACTTATTTGGACTTAAATAATTAATTTAATTATATTAATCCACAATATTTATTTGGGACTAATATATTTTGAATTTAATATAATCCGAATTTTGTACGGATTTAAATTTAATAAAATTGCATCGCCCACACTTAGTGTTTAAACGTTCATCCTCTAAGAATTTTAGTGCGCGAAAATTCAAATCGCATTAAAGCGCAACTTTTGATTAAAAATATACAAAAACAACAACATACCCAGTAAAATCCCATAAATAAGATATGAGAAGGGTAAAATTGACACCAACGAATAAAATCTCCTTGTGCTTCAGGACCCAATAGTAACAACAACGAACGTGCTAAACTATTAGTAGGAGTAGAAACTGCGGCAGTTAAAAAATTGCAGCCTTCCAAATAAGAACTGGCCAATCCATGGCTATACCATGAAGTTACAAAGGTGTGCCTATGAACCAACCCCTACAGCGAAATAGGCACAAGGAAAGAGCAATAGACCAGACCAGCCTACAAAAACGAAAACGGTCCCTCCGTAACCAGTCATCCATAATATCAAATAAATCACTTTCGTCTTTGATAAACTTACCAATGGTCACTACCTCGAGAAGATAGAGAGACTATTTTTAAAAGCCCCCCGGCTCAAGTGCAGCAGCCTAATTAAAAAAAAAAAATTGAAATTCCAAACTATATTCTTACATGCCTTAATCTACCGTTAATTCCTCCTTTCATCAACGGCCAATCTCCACAATCCACAAAAACCACATCCACCCAATAAAAAATCTCCACGTGTACAAATCCTCCAGCTCTCAAATCCAACAAATCTCAGCCGTCCAGTGATCCTGATCTATTGAAAATTACAAAAATTAGGGGTGGCATGGTATGATATATACCGAATTACCATACCGAACCGAAATTTTTGATACAGTGGTTTTGGGTATTATGGTATTTGGTATGGTATATGGTATATATTTTAAATTTTTTTAGTATATGGTATGATATACGGTATTTACAAATGACATACCGAAATACCGAATATCATACTGAAGTATATATAGTTACATAAGTAACTTATATATATATATATATACACACACGGAAAAAAAAAATACTTAGTATTAGTATAAAAATGTTTAGATTTTAAAACTTACGCTACTCTATCTTTGATTGAAATGTTTTTTTGGTGTAACTGGCTAATAAAAGGAATTGTTTGTACTTCATTTTTAATATTTCTACATGTGTAATGTATTTTTATGATGCAATTAAGACGTGCTTTTGAAAAGTCGAAGTAATAATACTCTAGTATACGTGTATATATTGTCAAAGTTAAACAAACTATGGTTAACGATTATCATACCGCAAAATACCAAAACCAAACGTCAAAATACCGAACCATACCGAATTAATATGGTATGATAATGGTATAATGTTTTTAAAAACCGAAACAAAATTTTCTAGCATGCAACTTTACAAATATACATTGTATATGAATAATACACTCTGCAGTATACAATTTTTATACAACTAGAGTTCTAAATTTCCCTAGACTTCTAGTCAATTTCAGCATGTACATAATCAACAAAGATGAAATTCTTCTGCAGTTCATGGAGAATGTATGCCAATCCAGCGCTTATAATCGCTAACGAGCCCAAGATAATGCGTAGGTTAACGTCAGAAGGAATGCCAGCGGTTGCACAGCACACGAGTACTGTGCCGATTAGAAACTTTTGCAACCTCTCGAATGTGTAGTAAGCATTTCTGCAAGACGAACACTTGAGTGTATGTTGCTCGAATCTGTCCATCATCTGTAAATTTACATATTTTCGATCAACAATAACAACATACCTAGTATATTCCCACCAAGTGGGGTCTGGGGAGTGGAAGTGTACTCAGTCCATACCACTGCCTCAAATGTGAGATAGAGAGGCTGTTTCCGATAGACCCCACATATTTTCGATCAAGCATATAGTAAATCAAATTGTTTTGGATTAAGGCGTAGTAGTTGTTGTATGCTTTTGGTAACATGAAAATTTAGTCGCGATGGATTGAAGAAAGAGTAGCGGGATCGGAGTCCAAGAGTAGTACCTGGCGTTTGGACAAGACGGTAGAAGGCAGTGGTTGGTTGTCTGTGCTGCCGAACCATTCAGGTTGACTATTGCCATGCCGTCTAAGCCAATTTCGGAAAGCCAAGACGAAACGATCAGCTTGAGTGGGTGTAAATGTGAGTTTTGTATAATCCTTGTTGACATCAGTACCATTCTCTTTCGACTTTGAAAGAAAAATCTTTTCTTGACCTTGAAGAACAATCATATCACCATCATACACCTTATTCGAAGTCCAGTGTTCTTGCCATCTCGGAAAAACCTATTGTCCGAACATCATGAAAATTCCACGTCATCATTATATAATCGTTAGCCTTCCGACACCCAACTGAACAAAATCAACGTTAATGCTACGACAACAAATCAACTTTGAAGTCCGAAAAGAGACAAGCAGGAAAGAGTATCTTATATGATAGATTTTGCACCATGAATATGAGCTTCCAACTAATGCATTTGCGGTTTCTTCTAGACGAAGTATCAGGCAACCAAGTTACGTTGAAAGAGAGAAGGATTGCTAACACACACACTTTCCACTATTTTTAACTTCACCGAGTCCCTCATTTGTGTGCATAGTTTGCAAATCACATGAGAGAAGACACTTGATTTGAACTAGTCTCTACAAAAGTTGATTTTCCCAAATTGTGAGATAAGAAATGCACGGACCAAGTAATAATATTTTTCTACGTTATGCTGATCTATCGACAAAATGAGAGAAAAGATGGAGCTATATACCACCAATATGCTTTGGTTTTTTGGATTTTGTAAGTAACATTAAATGTTTCACCACCTCAACCTCATGTTCCCAAGATTGAACTTGTTTACGGACATGAATGAACAACTTTCTTTTGTTTCCAAGGACCTCTTCCCATTGTGTAAAGTTATATAAGAAAATATTGTACACCATACGGCAAAAGCTAATCTCTAGATGAACAAAAATACTTGTAGTATTTAATTGCAAACTCCATTTTGTTTCCAGAAGGTGTGTAATACAAGCGTAGAGGAGATTGGCTGCGGATCAGACACCACGATTTTGAATTATTACCCTCTTTTCTGAAGCCGGCAATCAGATTTTGATAAACAATTGACAGATAAAATGTCGCTGAAGCACATAAGCTGAGTCACTAGGAAGTAGGAAAGATAGCACATAGAAGAGCCGAATTTCCACAGATAATTGTAAAATGGGTGCATTATTACCTGCCACCAAGCAGGCCCGGGCACTGCAAACTGGAAGAAGTTTCGAGCACTGCAAACAATTGATCGGGTCTTTCCTGGTGCCATTGGTACATTGAAGGAACAAATCCATATCACCCACTTCTGATCTCCCACGATTGGAAGCTTCGTGTCGATCTCTATTCTGTACAAATTTCCAATGAGACCTTAGTCATACAGGTTGTCAAATAGTTGCAGAATGAATGCAGCTAACATTTACATAGAACAGATAAATCATGCATGCACACCAAACAAGAAGGACATGGCAAACTGCCATTTATCAATGCCTGCAAAGCCTCGGACAAACGGGACCGTGCACCAGGTTTTGAAAGCTTTCAACCCATGATTTCTATATAAAAATCTTTACACTAAATGATCAAAACAATTACTAGCATTTATTAACCTTACAGAACCCAAGTGTTAAACGGGATATAATGCCCACGGACATAAATACATAATGCTACTGATCAACAACACCCAACTTGTTGGCAGATAATGGACTTCGTAATCACTAATAATTGATACATTGCTTGCCTTGATAGTCAAGAAAGATGATCTATTTTAGGATGATGAACTTACTTATTCATGGAGTAACAAGGTGCGACAAATTTTGCACTAATTTTTGGTTTATCATTGTTTGCACCGGCAAAACCCCAGGGTCCAGAGGCCTCCATCTTGAATGGCAAGGGCTTGGCTCTATCACGCCTTCCAGTAACCTGTAAAATATAAATGAGTATGCTAAAAGAATTTCATTGTTGGACACTGAGCAAGCTGCAGCAGTGGGGTATGTAACAACCCCTATGATAATAAAGGTTGACAACTTTATTAGTAGTGTATATAACTGTTTATTCCCAACGAGATGCATACGTATAGAAGAGCTGATTCTTGCCTTCTTGACTTCTGTCTCAAACCCACCACCATCCTCTGATTAATCTTTTTTTTTTTTTTTTTTTTTGAAACTGGTAAATATTGTATTCCTCAGCATTACGGGTATGCTGGCGACCTCCAAAAAGTGTCCATTACAGGCATCCTCTGATTGATCTGTTTCCATTTCTGATTGGCTACGGTAACTGACAAGCCTTACCACTCCCTGAACTCTGCCTCTCTGCTAAGTTTTGCATGATCAATATCCTATCCAGGTTTTCAGACGTCACTTGTTTATTCCTTCTTGTTATCTAGTTGTTTAGTACCAACTACCAAGTGCCCAACTAAATAGACTACATTCTATTTTTAGTACAAATTTACTTAAGCCCTTCATTTTGAATGGGAAGGTGTCTTATCTAAAAGTTCAATCACCTACAGACATCATCTCAACGATCACATATCACTTCATCAAAAGATTAACTCACTTTTGTATATTTCACCTATTAGTTTAAATGAATCTCTTAGAGACTCCAACTGGTAATTGATTGATATTTTCTTTTTAGGACCTTGCTAATCTAAGCTGTGACGACTCTTCACTTTTGATGTTGCACCCGTGTCGGATTCTCCAAAAATGCACTAGTTTTAGAGAATCCCAACGTACCCACCGACATTTTTGAACAGTCCGAGCAACATAGCGGCTAATAACTCGGGTCAACTATAGTGATATGGAAGGAGTCTCCATAGCATAGTTAGGAAGTGGCCATATAAAATAGTGGGACAAACAAGTTTATACAGTTAAGAGCATCAGTTTGCTGATTATTGAGCTTAATCTTTGATCGTTCGTTGAAGGTCCCAGTCAAGGCTAGTAACCAGTTTGCACTCAGTCCTTATCGCAAACTAGTGGAACTCATTTCAGTTTGAGCTTTCTTACTAGTTTGAACAACATATCATGCTGGTCTAATACTAACGCTGAACTCAGATCTACCCTGCAACGAGTAGAGCAAAACTTGATCTATGCTTGAAAATTAGTCAAGCTGAGTTTGAGACACTAAATTAGAAGTCACAGGGGAACAAATGTTGCATACTTACCTTGTGATGCGCAAAATCAATGTGAGAAGGATCAGAGACGTTCTCCATGAGAGTGTCATAGCCATAAAACAAATCACGCTGAATTGTCACTGTTGCAAACTCTGGCTTATCAAAATCTTCAGGCAACCTAGAAATATCCCATTAAACAACTAATCGAAATTATTTTAATTCCACTAAGAGTATAGGCAAGGTTACCGATTATAATATAAACCAAATCAGCCTCATTATCTCGATCAATGAGTTAATAACTTTTTTTTCGTGAAGGGGAAAGAAATGGGATTAACCACACATGAAGGACAGAGGGCCTCAACCCACTGAGATACCCTCTCAGCTCACCAAATCAGCCTTGTCATTGAACAACAGCTTAATAAAATACAAACAACGTATTAAACAAGTCACTATAGTAAAGATAACCGATTTGTATAATATAAACTAAGTACATAACTGATTAGTATAATACAAACTAAGTCCCTATAGTAAAGACAACCAATTAGTATATAATATAAACTAAGTCACCATAGTTACAGATAACCAAGTAGTATAATATAAACAACGTCACTGTAGTAAAAGATAACCGATTATTACAATATAAACTAAGCCCCTACAGTAAAGATAACCAATTAGTATAATATAAACTAGGTCACTATAATTACAGAGAAGTGACTAGTATAATATAAACTAAGTTACTTCAGTAAAAGATAACCGATTAGTATAATATAAACCAAGTCCCTATAGTAAAGATAACCAATTAGTCTAATATAAACTAAGTCAGTATAGTTACAGATAACTGATTAGTTTAATATAAACTAAGTCACTATAGTAAAGCAACCAATTATTATAAATATAAACTAAGTCACACTATAGTAAAGATAACCGATTAGTATAATATAAACTAAGTCACTATAGTAAAAGATTGGCTATTAGGATAATATAAACTAAGTCACTATAATAAAGACAACCAATTAGCATAATATAATATAAACTAACTTCACATGATTACTAAACAACGTAGTAGTTTAATAAACTAATCAAGAATCAACGGAAACTTACATAGGGGGCTTTGTTGCCTGAGCTCTCTCCCAACCATTCTCGTCAGGCCAAACAAAGAGTAGTCCTTGTGAAACCATAGTAGGAAATCTAGTAGCAGTGGCCCTCGGAGACTGAAACGCTTTAGCTTCAGGTCCTTCAGATGCAGCTTGAGGAATCCTTGTACAAGATCCGCAACCGTTAAATGACCATCCATGATATGAACACTGCAAATGCCCATTTTCATCTAATCTCCCTTCCTACAAACAAAAACGAAAAAATACCCATACATCAAAACCATCATTTTTTTTTTCCAATTTTTAAGGAGTGAAGTATCTTTATTTTTCAAGTTTCGTATCTGAACTATGTGTGCGAGTTTCCTAACTAAACTATCACCAATTATTTATCGAAACCTAAGCGGCGCAGACTCTTCACTTTCAATGTCGCACCCGTGTCGGATTCTTCAAAATACACTAGTTTTGGCGAATCTGACATGCACCCATTGACATTTTTGACGAGTACGAGCAACATACATCGAAACACACCCAATTATCAATTATTCACTTTCCTACCTAAAATATCAGCATCCTTCAAGAAGGAAAAGTGAACAATCTAGCTGAACTATCACCAATAATTTATCAAAACGCACCCTTAACTCTCAACTATTCAGTTTTCCTACCTGATATATATTATTGTTGTCCATGTAGGAAAAGTGAAGTATCACCAACTATTTATCAAAATACACCTTAACTATCAATTGTTCAATTTCCTACGTGAAATATTACCATCATCAGGTGGAAAAAGTGAAGAATCACCAAAATTATTTACCGAAACACTGCTTGTCTATCAATTATTCATTTTTTCTACCTGAAATATCAACATTGTTCAGGTAGGAAAACAAACAATCAATAGGTGAGATATGTTTTGATAAATAATTGGTAATAGTTTAGGTAGAAAATTCGCACACATGATACTTCTGCTACAAAACTCAAAGTATTGGAATACCTTTGCGGTATTTTTGATCATTAACACATCTAAAGACTAAAATATCTCGATTTTTCAAATTTCATACTTGATAGTATCACGTGTATGAGTTTTCTACATGAACTATCACCAACTATTCATCAAAACACATCTCAACTGCCAATTGTTCACTTTCCCTACTTGTAATATCACCCATCGTTCAACTAAGAAAAGTAAAACAGTTAATACGAAACTCAAAAAAGCGGGACACTTTAGCAGTATTTTTGATCATTTAACTCATTTGTAAGCAAAATAGAGAAGTGGGGTGTATTGGATATTTACAGATAGCGGAGCAAAACAATGAGGGCATTTATCATCTAAAGCAACCCACAGAGACCCAGATTTATCAAACCAAAGAACGATATCCCTATCAAGTAGCTGAAAGGGTGTATGCAAAGTAGCGTCAAGATCTTCAACAGGTGAAACTGGATACCAGTTATCCCTCCAAAGAAAACTTCGAATACGAAGACGAATCTTGTTTATCATCTACCGTATCACGTGTACGAGTTTACTATCTAAACTATCAACAATTATTTATCAAAATACACCTCAATTATTCACTCCTTTTATAGCTGACATACTACCATCGTTTAGGTAGGAAACATGAACGGTTGATAGTTCAGACAAGACACTCACACACCTCGAACTATCACCAATATTTATCAAAATAAGCCTCAATTATTCACTCTTTTTCTAGCTGAAATATTAACATCGCTTAGGCAGGAAAAGTGAATAGTAGATAGTTCAGAAAACACACTCACACCTATCACGTATACGAGTTTATTACCTGAACCATCACCAATTATTTATCCAAAGCACGCCCCAACTAACACTTATTCGCTTTTTTCTAGCTGAAATATGACCATCGTTCAGGTAGGAACAACACACTCACACACCTATCATGTGTACGAGTTTTTTACCCAACAACAACAACAACAAAAAACCCAGTGCATTCCCACCTGGTGGGGTCTGGGGGGTAAGATGTACGCAGTCCATACCACTACTTCAAGAGAAGTAGAAAGGTTGTTTCCGATAGGCCCCCGGCTCAAGACAAGTCCACACCTAGTTTGAGTTTTCTACCCAAACTATCACAAATTATTTATCAAAATATACCTCAACTATCAACTATTCACTCCTTTTCTAGCTAAAATATTACCATCGTTTAGGTAGGAAACGTGAACAATTCATAGTTTGGACAGGACACTCACACACATATCACGTGTACGCATTTTCTACCTTAACTATCAAAATACACCTCAACTATCACTTATTCACATTTTTTCTAGCTGAAATATAGCCACCGTTCAGGTAGGAACAACACACTCACACACATACCACGCGTACGAGTATTCTACCTGAACTATTACCAATTATTTATCAAAATACACCTCAAATCACTTATTCACTTTTTTCTAGCCGAAACATTACCATCGTTCAGGTAGGAACAGCACACTCACACACCTATCACGTGTACGAGTTTTCTACCTGAACTATCACCAATTATTTATCAAAATACACCTCAACTATCAATTATTCACTTTTTCTAGCTAAAATATTAATCCTACCATCGTTTAGTTAGGAAACGTGAACAGTTGATAGTTCAGACAGGACACTCACATACCTATCACGTGTACGAGCTTATTACACGAACTATCACTGATTATTTATTAAAATACACCTCAACTATCAACTATTCACTTTTTTAGCTGTTCAGGCAGGAACAGCACACTCACACACCTATCACCAGTACGAGTTTTCCACCTGAACTATCACAAATTATTCATCAAAATACACCTCAACTATCAATTATTCATTCTTTTTCTAGCTAAAATATTACTCCTACCATCGTTTAGGTAGGAAACGTGAACAGTTGATAGTTCAGACAAGACACTCACATACCTATCACGTGTACGAGTTTATTAACTGAAGCTATCACTGATTATTTATCAAAATACACTTCAACTATCAACTATTCACTTTTTTAGCTGAAATATTACCATCGTTCAGTAGAAAACTCGCACACCAGCTTATTACCTAAACTATCACTGATTAGTTATCAAAATACTCCTCAACTATCAACTATTCACTTTTTTAGCTGAAATATTACCATCGTTCAGGTAGAAAACTCACACACCTAATAGTTTTAGTTTAGTTCAGCTATGAAACTCAAGAAACCGAGATACTTGGAAGATAAAATCATTTCAAAGCAAAATAGAGAAGTGGGTGTATTAGATATTTACAGATAATGGAGCAAGACGATGAGGGCATTTATCATCAAGCACAACCCACTGAAACCCAGATTTATCAAACCAAATAACCATATCCCTATTAAGTAACTGAAATGGTGTAGGCAAACTTGGATCAATATCTTCACCAAGCGAAACTGTATACCAATTATCCCTCCATGAAAACTCCGAATACGAAGACGAATCTTGTTCATCATCTACTGTATCACGTGTACGAGTTTATTACCTAAACTACCAACAATTATTTATCAAAATACACCTCAATTATTCACTCTTTTTCTAGCTAAAATATTACCATCGTTTAGGTAGGAAACGTGTACAGTTGATAGTTCATACAGTTCAGACACGACACTCACACACCTATCAGAGGTACGAATTTACTGTCTCATCGATCAACAATTATTTATCAAAATACACCTCAATTATTAACATCGTTTAGGTAGGAAACGTGAACAGTTGATAGTTGAGACAGTTCAGACAGGACACTCACACACCTATCACGTGTACGAGTTCATTACCTGAACTATCACCAATTATTTATCAAAATACAACTCAATTATTCACTCTTTTTCAAGCTGAAATATTACCATCGTTCAGGTAGGAACAACACACTCACACACCTATCACGTGTACGAGTTTTCTACCTGAAGTATCACCAATAATTTATTAAAAATACACCTCAACCATCAATTATTCACTTCTTCAGCTGAAATATTACCATCGTTCAGGTAGGAAACTCGCACACCTGAAACTCAAGAAAACCAAGATACTTGGAAGATAAAAATCATTTCAAAGCAAAATAGAGAAGTGGGGTGTATTAGATATTTACAGATAGTGGAGCAAGACGATGAGGGCATTTATCATCAAGAACAACCCACTGAGACCCAGATTTATCAAACCAGATAACCATATCCCTATTCAGTAGCTGAAATGGTGTAGGCAAACTTGGATCAAGATCCTCAACAAGCGAAACTGGATACCAATTATCCCTCCATGAAAACTTCGAATATGAAGACAAATCTTGTTCATCATCTTGTATAACAGTACTAGTAGATGATTCTTGTTCTTCAATAGGTGGTGTTGTTGGAGGTGCAGATACTCTAAGTGGTATAATTGGCCTGTCTTTTCTTGTTTTGAGTTGAAGAAAATTGTGGGGTTTGGTGATTGGGAGTGAAGAATGAACGGAAGAAGAAATTGAAAGAGTTGGTAATGGTGAGAATACTAACATACAAGAAGAAGAAGAAGCCATTGAGTTGATTCTTATTTTTTTTGTTTTTGAGTTACTAAAACGTATAATATATATATATATATATATATTCAAGATTTTCAATGGAAGAAGGCTTTGCGTGTAAGATATGAACAATGTGTTGAATTATGTTTGGTCTGTTTTTTTACGGTGTGCGGCGGATGGGGATGCTCCTTCCTTAATCAGAAGAGATTTCGGATTTGAGTTCTGGGTATGAAAAAATTCTTGGTAAAAAGCGTTTCTCCTCGAATGGGGTCCTATGCAGCGCGAATTTGGATTAGTCGGACTCCAATGTGAGTACCGACTAATTATGTATCATTATTTTCTTTTTGGTCCGTCCCAAAAAAATGTCGTCTTTACTTATTTGATAAATTTTTAAAGACACAATTATAATTTTACCCTTAGTTGTCTCACTTGATTTTAAAAATTATTATTCTTTTTTTTATTTGTCTTTTCAATTAAAAGTGGTTTCACTTGAATTTAACTACTATTATTCTTTTCTTTAAGAAGGGTAATTTTATAACTTTAACAAAGTCGATACTTATTTCTTAAATATCGTCTCCAATCAAATAACCACACATAATTTGGGACGGAGGTAGTATATGTTTGTAAAGAGGGTCCAGAAAATAAAAGCTTTTTATTTTTATTTTCCATCCGTAGCGCTTCCTACCAAAAATTTTTCATACTCAGACTCCTATCAAGACAATTAAGGAGGAGGAACCCATTTATTTTTACTCTTTATTAAATTACAAATAATTCTTTATTTTGCAATTTCAGATACATAATTAACATTCGAATGCATAATTTTAAAATAGACATAAATAATAGCATTCACATACATAATTTTGAAATAAAGATACATAATTTTGAACTTTTAAAAATATAGTAATTAATTACTTCATTTTTTTTCTCGAAAACATTATTAGCATCCAGATATATAATTTTGATTACCAATATACATCAATTTCTGAAATTATGTAGTTGAGATACATAATACATTAATTAGACCAGATAGAGATATTTGGAAATTTATGGTTAATAGATGTTTTTAGAAACAAAAAAAGATTTAGGAAATTAATAGAAAAGGTATGAATTTTATGTAATTTAGTAGAGATAAACTGTGATGTTATGTAATTTTTTAAAATTTCTTTCGATACGAGGGATAACGGATAAATAATACCAAAATTAGTTTTAGTATGACTTATTTTATACAGAGATAAAACTACAAAATAACTTAATGAGAAAATGGTTTATTACCCTCCCAACCTTTAGTCGAAATCTCAACTACACACTCAACTTTTAAAGGTGACCTATTACCCCCTAAACTTATTTTTACCGAATTTATTACCCTCCCAGTTGCTGACGTGTCAACGGACGTGACTACACCGCCCATGACCGCGTCAGTTGAGTCCATTTCACTTAAAATTCTTTATTTTTTGATTGCCACATCATGTCTTCATCTTCTTTTTTCAAAACAAAAAACTCATTAATGAAATTCTTCATCTTTCTTATCTCCAAATTTTGATTAATGGTGTTTTTTGATAATTTGAAAAATGTTATTACCGAAACCAAGAAACACTTGAACTAAGAAAACAATAAGATTTCTCCGATTAATGAATTCTTGAATGAGGAATATGAAGAATTCCGATTCAAAAAACTTGCAAAAATTCAAGAATTTTGATTTCCTCTCCTTTTGCTCAAGATCGCCATTAATGGCGAGTTCAAAGCTTTGAATTTTTACAATGCCATATATAATTTCCAACAAAACCCACGTACAATTTTCAACCCATTTCTCCAATTTTCTCTATTTTTGCTCAAGATCCGCCATTAATGACAAGCTCAAAGCTTTAAATTTACACAATGGGGGAGAATTCGCCCTTAATAGCGATCTTGAGCAAAAAGAGATGAAAAGCTTTGAGGAGCATTTATCCGTCATTAATGGGTAGAAGAAGAACATACGTGTGTATGTGTGAGGTACATTTACACACTCATTTTCTATTTTTGACCCAAGAAGATGAAGAAAATGGAGCAAAATGGAAGAAAAAAAGAAAATAATAATGTTAAATAATTAATTTTTTTAGAGTAACAAAAAAAGATGTGACATGATGTGGCAGCGCGTGCATCACACCACATGCTCAAATGACTAGTTGTTGGTTTTCAAGAGGGTAATAATTTCACTTTAAAATAGTTCAAGGGCGTAATAATTTCACTATAAAATAGTTCAGGGTACCTCAGCAAAGTGTAAGTGTGTAGTTGAGATTTGAGGTAAAGGTTGGAAGCTTTTGACCATTTTCTCTAACTTAATTGAAGTGTTGTTCTTATCGATTCCAAAATAATTAATTAATCATGTGAAATAACTTATTTCCCAACGAAACGAGCCCACGGGAAGAGACAAATGTTTATAACTAATGAAGTAATTTAAGATTAACAGTTGTATGGAGTAAGAAACTTTAATACTGTAGTCAAAAATTAAAGTAAGAATCATATCACTTAATTAATTTTAAATAAGCGTTGAAATATATATTTCTTTTTCCAATTTATGTTTTTATTCCTTATTTAAGAAGATGTTAAGGAATATGGTAAAGGAAATCTCTAATATATTTTGGACAGTAGTGGAGTCAAGATCATCACTAAGAAAATTCACAAGTAAACGTACGAACTAATCGAAGGAATTCAACATCTACTATATATACATAAAAAATAATTTTTATTTATATATAGAGAGAATATAATTTTCTGCCAAAGCGAATTCGGATGAACCTGGCCCAAGGGTAGCTCTAACCCCTGGTTTTGGACAAACAGGAAGAAGAAAATGAGCTTGAAATGTCATTTAAAGAAGTCATTTTTCCAACATTCTCACTAATAAGAAAGTCATTTTCAAAGTATGGAAAAATATGAAAACACAACCTTAGTAGTAGTAATTTTGTTCTTTGCTTTTCTTTTATGGAAAAATAAATTTAGCTTCAATATAAAGGTTGTATTCCCATCAATATTTTGAGAAAAAATCAATTTTCCCCCCTCATTTTCAAACCTCTTATTCAAAATTCTAGCTCAATGGATGAAGCATATCACACAAAAACCGAACCGACCAATAAATCGAACCGATAAAAATGTTATTGATTTATTGCTATTGAGTTAACGGTTTGTTAATGATTTTATAAAAAAAATTTATTAGGTTATTGATTCGGTTTGATTTTTTCTTATTGGGTAGACCGATAACCCAATAAGAATATATATATGACTTATTATATATTTCTCTTTAATTTCTACCAATTAACAAACCTATTATTCCAATTATACAAACTCTTAATTTCTTCTAACAACATTTAGTTCAAACTTGAAGATTCTTGTAAATTAAAACACATTACGTAGGATTTTTAATTGAAACTAAGATGTTAATTACTACTATTTTTATTTTATGAGTATTTTCTTATCGGTTAAACCGAAAATCGAACCGTTAAGAACTAAAAATCGATGAACTGAAAACCGATAAAAAATATCTTATTGATTTGGTTATTGGTTTAACATATTTAAAAACCGATAAATCGAACCGATAATATATAAAATCGAACCGAACCGACCGATGCACACCCATTATTACATATAGTTGTTTCTGACCAAAAAATTCACTGATAAGCAACATCAAGTTATATGTCTGAAAGAATATTAGAAAAGCGTCAATCTTTCGCTGCTACTTTCTTTTTTATAACAGTAGCGTCCAGGCCAGACTGCTCAGCGACCACTCTCAAACATGCAAATTTTCTCCGAGAGTGTAACACGGTTTCAATAACGATGGTGTCCAGGTCAGCTAGGGCGCTCCTCGATCACTCAAACATACAAATCTTCTAAAGCAAACTAATTTCTAACCAAGAAAGATGTTATTTCTTAGTGTATGTTTGGTGATCAGGTCCAATATCACGCGATCCTGTGTTGATGTAAGGACCGCGAAAGGTCGCTTGGGGTGGCAACGCCTTTGATGAATCGATGACTGGAGTTGATCTTGATGATCTTGACCTGAATTGCAACAATCACAACTTTCAATTAAGCAAAAACTATGAAAGAACACAACTTTATTTTTTGACAGACAATGAAGTTCTGCTTACGCCATGTAAAACGGAAAGGATAAGCCAGCAGCTGCAAAGACTAGCAAGCCTGTGGCAACAATAGCATTGCGCTTGCGAGACATCAAGCGAGATAAAGCAGGCGGTTTCAGTATCTAACAAAAGGAAGAGAAATAAGCGAGAGCCAGAAAATAGATATATGCAGCATCTTTATTAGAGAATCTTCCTCGAACCAAATATGATTTCGACGCAAAAGACTATTTATCCAGATAACCAAAAGAATTCATGTCTATACATAACAGTTTCAAAGTTTGCTTGAACAATATTCACACGAGTTAAGAGACCCCAAAGACGACAACAACGACAACATAGCCAAGTGGGGTCTTAGGAAATTAGGATGTACACGGACCTTACATCTCTGCCTTTGTAGGATAGAGAGGTTATTTCCGATAGACCCTTGGCTCAAAACAAAGGTAACTGATGCAGGAAAGTAGAAGAAAAAAGCGAACAAAATAGCAATGTACAAAACGGCATGAATAATAGGAATACATTCAGGCACACCTTCAAAGTATCTTACTTCTATACGTAACAGTTCAAAGTTTGCTTGAACAATATTCACAGGAGTTAAGAGACCTCAAAGACAACAACAACGACGACAAGATAGCCAGTGTAATCCCAAAAATGGGGTCTAGGGAGGTTAGGATGTACACAGACCTTAGGATAGAGAGGCTATTTCCGATAGACCCTTAGCTCAAAGGAAAGGTAACTGATGCAGGAAAGTAAGAAGAAAAAGAGGAAAAAGATAGCAATGTACAAAACCGGTGTGAATAATAGGATTTCGTTCAGGTACACCTTCAACTATCTTACTGCTACACACAATAGTTCAAAGGTCGCTCAAACAATATCTATATAGGTTAAGAGGTATCCAAGATGGCATGAATGATAACATTGCATTAAGAACACTTGCAACGTATCATGCTGCTAAGTGATGCAGGGGACCGAGGCTTCCTCTTTTGTACTAATGACAACAATGATTTTATTTCATAATCAGTTGGATTGTGACCGATTGAGTTTTATATTCGGACTTTTTTATCAATTTATTGAATTCAAATTACAGCTTCAAAGAAAGATTTTCAAATGCCACATTTAACGCTGATATCACAAGACAAGACAGAACAGAAAAATCCTTTGACTGTACTCTTTTCACTTAAAACTATGGGTACAAATACTAAAATAAATGATGTTCTTTAATATACCTTTGTTTTGTCAAAGATATGATTAGTAGATAACATCTATATATCTGGAAACTGACAAATTTGGATCCACTATAACTCCTATTTGTGATGGAATTATTAACTAAGCTATTAGAAAAGTCTTCCAACGCACCAAAGAATGTGGCCTAGCGGCCAATGAAGTTATTGCGAACTTCGTAGACTAGTGTCAAATCCCAACAGAGACAAAAAACTCTAGGTGTTTTTTCCATCTACTAAACCTAGGTTAGCAAACTCAACTAATATACCTATACAACAACAACAAACCCAGTATATTCCCACATAGTGGGGTCTGGGGAGGGTAAAATGTACGCAGTCCATACCACTACCCTCGAAGGAGTAGAGAGGCTGTTTCCGATAGACCCCCGTCTCAAGACAAAAGACCATAGATCAACAGTCGTGCAACATGATAAAGAACAAAGAAACAACATCCACAAAAATAAAGTATAATTAACCAAAAGGCAAGCAATATGCTAAAGTAACAAAAGAACCAACATTCACCAAAAAACAGTATAATTAACAACCCAAGGACCCCCTCCCCCATAACTGGAACTCCCAACCAAGCTATCCTTAAACCTCCTAACTACGAACTACGACTCGACCACCCACCTTAGCCTTCTAGTTTAATACTCTTCCTCCAAACCTTCCTATCGAGGGTCATGTCCTCAGTAAGCTGTAACTGTTCCATGTCACGTCTAATCACTCCTCGGCAGTACATTTTTGGTCTACCCCTACCCCGCTTGAAACCCTCCAAGCCAACCTCTCACATCTACAGACTGGAGCATCCATGCCCCTTCTACCCCTAACCCGCTTGAAACCCTCCAAGGCCAACCTCTCACATCTACGGACTGGGGCACCCATGCCCCTTCTCATCACATGGCCAAACCATCTCAACCTCACTTCCCGCAACTTATCCTCCACCAAAACCACTCCCACCTTCTTCCGAATAGTCTCATTCCTGACCCTGTCCGCCTTCGTAAATCCACACATCCAACGCAACATTCTCATTTCCGCAACCTTCAACTTTTGGACGTGAGAATTCTTAACAGGCCAACACTCCGCCCCATATAAGATGGCCGACCGGACCGCAGCTCTATAGAATTTACCTTTAAGCTTAAGAGGCACCTTCTTATCGCATAAAATTCCCGAGGCAAGCCTCCATTTCGTCCAACCTGCCCCAATACGATGGGAGACATCCTCATCAATCTCTCCATTCTCCTGGATCATAGACCCAAGATACTTAAAACTATCCCTCCTACAAACCGCCTGCGACTCCAACTGCACCACCATATCGTCCTCTTGCCTCAAGTCGCTAAACTTGCACTCTAAGTACTCCGTCTTGGTCCTACTCAACCTGAATCCTTTAGATTCCAGGATCTGTTTCCAAACCTCCAACTTATCATTAACACCTCGGCGCGAATCATCAATCAAAACTACATCATCCGCAAAGAGCATACACCAAGGAACCTCCCCTTGTATATTTCGTGTCAACACATCCATCACCAAGGCGAATAGGAATGGGGTAAGAGTCGATCCCTGGTGCAGCCCTGTCAAGACCGAAAAGTGCCCGGAATCCCCTCCCACCGTCCTTACCCGAGTCTTCGCCCCCTCATACATGTCCTTAATCGAACGGATGTACGCCACTGGTATCCCTCTCGCCTCCAAGCATATCCACAAACCTCCCTAGGAACCTTGTCATACGCCTTTTCCAAGTCGATAAACACCAAGTGCACAGATCCCTCTTTCTCTCTCTATATCGTTCTACCAACCTCCACACAAGGTGAATTGCCTCAGTTCGTCGATCGACCAGGCATAAATCCAAATTGATTCTCCGAAATAGGCAATATCTTCCTCAACCTCCGCTCCACCACCCTCTCCCAAATCTTCATCGTGTGACTCAACAACTTAATACCACGGTAGTTGTTGCAACTTTGAATGTCTCCTTTGTTCTTATATAAAGGAATCACCGTACTCCATCTCCACGCCTCGGGCATCTTAGCGATCTTGAAAATATTGTTAAACAAATGGGTTAGCCACCTCAATCCCGCTCCGCTAGCATACTTCCAAAAGTCCACCGAAATCTCATTGGGCCCCATCGCCCTGCCCCTTCGCATCTTGCGAATAGCCTCACATATTTCCTCGACCTTAAAACGCCGACGGTAGCTAAAATCGCAAGGCTGCTTAGTGTGCTCCAACTCCCCTAACACAATACCTCTGTCCCCCTCATCGTTCAAGAGCTTATGGAAATACGACTGTCATCTTTTCTTAATTAGAACGTCCTCCACCAAAACTTTTCCATCCTCTCCTTTAATGCACTTCACTTGGTCAAGATCCCGACCCTTACGCTCCCTAGTTTTGGCAAGCCTGTACAACCTCTTTTCCCCGCCTCTCTCCTCTAAACCCGAATAAAGTCTCTCAAACGTTGCTGTCTTAGCCGTCGTAACTGCTAACTTAGCCTCTTTCTTAGCAAGTTTGTACTCCTCCCTGCACACCCGCTTCTCCTCTTCTTCTTTACTCTCAACCAACTTAATGTAAGCCATCTTCTTCGTCTCCACCTTCTTCTTAACTTCTTCATTCCACCACCAGTCCCCCCGATGCCGGCCAGACCATCCCCTTGAGACACCCAAAACCTCTCTAGCAGTCTCCTTAATGCAACCCGCCGCCCTATCCCACATACTAACAACTAATATAGGTCAACTAACTTAATGTGCACGATTTCCCACTAGCATAGGTCAACTAATATACCTATGCTAGTGGGAAATCGTGCACACCCATGGAATAGTCGAGAATGAAGACGCATACAAGCCGTCCCCGCCGACATTCTTATAACAAAAAAGGAAAAAAAGAATTCATCCAAAGGGATTGTTTGAGCATTATAGAGAAAGCCAGAACCAGTTTGGAAGGTGCATAATATACACATTAATTTTTACGTGGGAGAACGCACAATGTAGCTGAACTTTTCACAAGTATTGGTCTTGCTAGAGAGAACATTGATGGATGATGAGATTTGTTATACGAAAGTAGATTGAAGAAGTAGCTGGAACATCTCTAAAGAAGGAGGACGATTAAAGAAACACTATCAAGTATACCATGTGGTTTTAAGTCTTTGGTTTTAGACATCTGTAGGAATTAATGAGGAACTCGTTACAGGATGTTAGTAATGGAAAGCACCACCATGTTAACCATGATAGGATCACCTCGATCTGCGTATTCGCAGATCAGAGATCTTTAACCAAACACTACCCGAAAAATGGTTATGGAAGTATGCAAACGAAGTTCCCAAGAGCAAGCCATGTAGAGGAAGGTAATTTCTACAAAATACAATAGCAACAATTTGGTTAGGCATACAGAACAAGTTTGTGGACAAGCTTGCAGGCAGGGACCATGAAGTTTAAAATTGATTACAAGTTTATTGAATTATATTTAGAAAATGGAAGTGGAGTACTGTTTTGGCTTGATTTATGATGTAGAGACAATAAGCCGAATATAATTTTCACAGGTAAACCTAAATATTTATCCAACCATAAGATCACTCATAGTAGCTAAGGTAACGAAGAGGTAACGAAGAGGGGGCATATTCAACCGTCTGGAGATGTATCCTTTTAAAAAAGCTTTACAGATTTCGAAGTTGGACGAAGTGAGGTCATTATATTATATGTACTTCTATACACAGTTCGGGTAAAATGATAGTAGTACGATATGGAGAGGGTATCCTCAAAATGCTTCTTAAGAAAGTCTTTTTTCAGGAGAGTTTACAAGGGTTGGAGAACCTAGAACAATGTGAAAAGTTTTGTGGCAATCTAAAGCTCCCGAGAAGGTGGAATTCTTCATGTGGCCTGTTGCGTGTAGAACTGTTTCGACTGTTGACAATTTGGGGACTGAAAGATGCATTTTCTTTAGCTGGTGTTGGTTATGCTAGAAGCACGGGGAGACATGAAACACCTTCTATGACATTGAACCTCAAAGTATGGAGCATGTTATTCATTAAGCTCAATATTAATCGAGAGTACCTAATTCTGTGGCGGAAATGATGGCAAGGTTAACGTTAAGTAAATTGTGGACACAAGGAAACAGTTGCAGACTGCTCCGTTTTGCATCTTTTTGTTGTTATGGAGAGAAGTAGGAGAAAATTTGGAGGTTCCCAGAGCACAATATCAAGGTATCAAAAAAGTTCTCTCTTGTTATTTCCATCTTTGATGCAAACGCGCACACACACACACACACGCACCATTTTGGTGCTGTATCAATATTATTGAAAAGAGAACTCTTACCTCAAACGTTAGGACAAGGGAACGCCTTTTTCGCAATTGACAATTAGTAGCTCATTAATATACTACAGCAAATATCAACATCTCAAACATAAGCTATGCCACATAAAAAATCCACTAAGACGTAGCTAGCATCTAACATTTATGTTTTACTAGTTTCAACTATCTCTCCTTACTCTAATTAAACACAACAATCGGGATCACTGCTCAGAATTCACAGCAATCTAATCATAGATTTGACTTTGTGGTCCACTGCAAGTCTGCCTCAAGCCACAAAATGAATACAACAATACCAACCACTAGACTTAGAAATACTACTAACTCTACCTACCAATGCTATCGAACGGAAAGCTCGTCAGCAGCGCATTTTGAGGGTTAGAAAATGAAGTAGTGAACACTACAGACTATAACAACAACAACATACCCAGTGTATTCCCACAAAGTGAGGCCTGGGGAGGGTAAAGTGTTCAGAGTCCATACCTGAAGTAGAGAGGTTGTTTCCAATAGACCCCCGGCACAAGACAACTAACAGTATAGCAAACAAACAAACAAAAATCATAAAAACAAACAACAAAAAGGGATAGCACACCACTAAATAATAAGACACCTTCAGAAACTATCTATCCGAAATCGCACACGCATACAACTACGACTAAGGCGCAACCACAAACAAAACACTACTCCCTACTAGTTAGGGCGCACTCCTACCCACTAACTATCTACCCTATTTCGCGCCCTCCACCCTTTCCTATCAAGGGTCAAGTGAACACTACAAACTACAGTCAATATTCATTCTTAGGTATCTACAACAACATATCTAATGTAGTCTCACATGTGGGGTCTGAGAGGTTGTTTCGGAAAGTCCCTCAGTATCGAATTAAATGTGGCAGCAACTGACTTAGATGAACCAAACTAACTAGTCAGGTTTGTTACTCAAATCAGCAAACTTCATGTCATATGGCAGGTGCTTTTCCTCAGTTCTTAATAATAAGAAGAAAAAGACTTCATCTTGGCAGCAAACCAAGAGCATACTCCCTCTCTTCACTTTCATTTTTCACGTTTCGCTTCACCAGAGCACAACAACCACATACCGTGTATTCCCAAAAGTGGGTTCTTGGGAGGGTAAAGTGTACGCAGTCCATACCAATACCACTACCTCTACCTTGATGAAGTAGAGAGGTTAACAGATAACGGTATAGAAAACAAAAAAACATAAAAATAAACAACAAAATGGGATAACAAACCGCTAGATAATAAAAAAAACAACACACCGACAGAGTAATACTATAAACTATTTATTCGAAATCACAAACATCATTAGAACACTACAAACATAAAAATACAGGCACAGATACAAACAAAGAACTCCTCCCTACTATTACAAACGCACTTCTACCCACTAACCCACTATCCTAATTCACTTCACAAGAATCAATTTAACTAATTTTTGGAGCTAAACTGAATTACATTAATTTAATATTTTAAATTTAGATATTCAAAGAATTATATGAAAAATAATATACTAAGTTGCAATTCCACTCATACTAATATAATTAAAAAATGTACATATGTTAATATATTGATTAAAATTCATACAATTTAACTCTAGAAAACAAAATTTTATTTTGAATTTTAACTAAAAAAAAAACCTTTACCAGGAAGAATTTTTGACAATCGCCGGCGAACTGAAGCTTTTTAGCTCCGATTATGACCCGACCCGTTTGATGATTTTGGTGTTTTGTTTGCCAAATGGACCGCTATCTTTTCCCTTTTGTTTTCTTTATTTCTTAAACTAATTTTTCAATTTTATTTTCCAAAATAATATTTTTTTTCAATTTCAATTTAAGTGACATAATTTTAGTTCTTGGATTCGAACTCTAGATATGAAAATGCTATTTTCGAACAGCCCTATCCAATGTGAATTCAATTTAATTGAGCTTCAATGCAAATACCGAATATCAAATACAACAACAACATACCCAGTGTATTCCACCTAGTGGGGTCTGGGAAGGACAGAGTGTACGCAGTACCTCAGGCAAGTAGAGAGGTTGATTCTAATAGACCCGGTACCAAACATCAAATAAAAAAAAAATGAGATAATACATCGAAACACCCCTAAACTTGTAGTCAAAACTTACTTTAGACCCTAAATTTGTATGATAATTATTTACTCCTCTTAACAACTTTGAACTGAATTTATTTCACCTCTCTAAATCTTACACAAAGTCAAGACTAGGTAGTGTTGGACACGCGCGTTTTTGATTCGTCCACGTCATTTAATGAATCCATTTACTAAAACCCGAACCAACCTTAATAAAGCCGACCCAATCATTAAAACCCGACCCAACCCTAACAAATACCCCTAATTTCCTCACTCAACGACATTTCTCTCACTTCAGCTGTCAAAAATCGCGAATTTAGGTTAATTTTCAACTCTATTTCACCCAAAAGCATATGATCTACAACTCGATTAGGGTTCTAACAGGTTCGTTTTAGGGCTTTTCGTAAATTGTTTAAGTTGTTGTATTTGGATTTAGGGTTTTTCTATGTTGTAAAAATTGATTTTGTTGTAAAGACCGTACTTTTTAAAAAAAAAATTTTAGATTATCTATGGATTTTGCATATATTGTATTGAGGTTTCATCATGGAGGAAGGTTACAGGAAAAGCCTCGTATAAAGTACCATAGAGGTATTGTTACAGATTGTTTTGGTGTCGATATTGACAGGTTTTCATACTATGAGTTTGTTGGGTATGTTAAAGAAATTGGTTATAATGTTGAATCGTGCATTGTCTATATGAGACCTCCTAAACGTAATTACCTAGTAAAAGTGACTTGTGATAGGGATATTTTGGGTATTGTACCTCAACTTAAAAATAGAGATATTGTTCAGTTATATGTGTCACATTTAGTAAATGAACCCCACTTGGTCCCTGAAACACCTGCTATTGAATATATTTTTCATGTGGGTGGGGAATCTTCTACTTTTTTTGACAAAGAGTCTAGTCAAGACCGTGGGATAAGTGAAAAATTAGGGTTTGAAGATGACTTTGTAGAGGCTGCAACACCTCAAAAGCCTTTTGTGAGTGAAAATTTAAATAGTGGTGTTGCTGCTACTAGTGTTGGAGAGTGTAATGTATTTAGTGCTATTGGTTCTAATGGTGAGGAGTTAGGTGGTGTAGAGGAAAATTTGGGTAGTGGTGTTGCTGCAACTGTTGTGCAGAACTTGAGTAGTGCACCCTCTACTAGTACTGTTGAAAAGAGTAGTGGTAGTGGTGTTGCTGCTACTGTTGAATAGAACTTCAATAGTATGGTGTGGGGTTGCTGCTAGTGGAGAGCATATTTTGGGTAGTGATTGTTGTGTTGCTCCTCATGATGAGCAAAATTTGGGTTGGACTAGCTTTGTTACTGCATCAAATGTGCCAATAATTCCATCTGATTGGGTAAGTGAATCTGATGATACTGTAAATTCAGATTATGAAGACTTTTTTTATGAAGGTGAAGATGAATATGGTAGTGATGTTCATGATGAAATTAGAGTTTTGAGGGAAGAAAAGAGAGCTGCCAAAAAGAAGAGATCTGAAGAAAAAAAAAAGAAGAAAAAAGAGCCTAGAACTGAAGGGGTTAGTATAAAAAAGGAGTTGACTTAGGATATGATGAGTTTTTATCTAACAAAAAAACTACTTTAGAGGGAAAAATAGTCGAAGATGAGCCATATTTTGATTCTGATGAAGATGTTAGCTTTGAAATAGATAGTGATGATGGCAATGATGGAGATGATGAAGTAGAACAATCTGGAAAAAAAGAAAGAAAAGCAAGAAGAACAAAAAGAAATCATAAGAGAATTGTCTTTGATCCTACTTGTAAAAAAATAGTTTGGGAGCTTGGTCTTTGTTTTGAAAATGTTCAGCAATTTAGAAAAGCTATTACTATGTATGTTGTGCAAGAACATGTAGAATTAGACAAGTATGTGAATGGACCAAAAAGAGTGAGAGTAAAATGTATTGATGGTTGTCCATGGTTGTTGTTTGGAAGCCATGATTCTAGAACTGGAGATTTTCAGTTGAAGAAGTATAATCTAGTCCACATATGTAATGCCACAATCAAAAACAAACTTGTAAATTCAAAGTACTTGGTAGAGAGATACAGAGACAGGATTATATCTAAGCCTGGTATTAGAGTTTTTCAGTTTCAAAACTTGGTGAAAAAAGAATTGGAGGTATATATTGGGAGGACAGTGGCAAGAAAAGCTAGGAATAATGTGTTGCAGCAGATCATGGGTGACCATGTAGAGGAATTTAAAAGGATTTTGGATTATAAAGATGAGCTTTTAAAGACCAATCCAGGTAGCACATGTGTGGTGAAGCTTAGTAAAGAAACCTTTGAAGATGGAAAAAAATAATTTGTATCATTTTATATATACTTTGATGCTTTGAAGAAAGTATTCAAATCTGATGCTAGGAGATGTATTAGATTTGATGGTTGCTTTTTGAAAGGTGTTTGTAAAGGTCAACTACTTGTGGCTGTTTGTAAAAATGGGAATAATTAGATGCTACCATTAGCCTGGGCAGTGGTTGAAGTTGAAAACACATTCAATTGGAGATGGTTTATAAGACTTGTGAAGAATGATCTTGAGTTGGGAGATGGGTCTGAAGTGACTACTATCACTGATATGCAGAAGGTAAAGCATTTGTTATTAATTGTCTTTATTTTTTTCTTTTAACTATATTTTCTTTTTTAACTATAATCTATAACATTTATTATTTCTTCAAGGGTCTTGACAATGCAATTACAAAATTGCTATCAAATGCAGAACAAAGAATGTGTGCAAGACATATTCTAGCTAACTGGTCCAAAATTTGGAAGGGTATTGAAAGAAGAAATTATTTTTAGAAGTGTGCCAAATCCACATATGAGCAAGAATTGAGAAGAAATTTGGATCATATGGAGATTTTAGGTGATAAAATTTGTGAAGATCTTTTGTGGTATAACATAGAAAGATGGTCCAAAGTGTACTTTAAGTATCATAGTTGTTGTGACAGTGTTGACAACAACATGGCTGAAAGTTTTAATTCATGAATATTGGGGCCCAAACATAAGAATATCATCACAATGCTTAAAGAAATAAGGGTCAAGGTGATGAGAAGAATAGGACAACTGAGAGAGTTTGTTGATACTTAGTTAACTGATATTTCTCCAATGGCACTAAAAGTATTGCAAGAAAACACAACAAAATCAATGAAGTGTACTCTTGAGTGGAATGGTGAGTTTGGTTTTGAAGTTAAGGATAGCTGTGGCAATACTTTCATAGTGAATTTGAGAGATAGAAGTTGTACTTGTAGGTCTTGGATGTTGAAAGGTATACCTTGTTGTCATGCCATAGCTGCACTACATTATAGGAGATTGGAGCCAATTCATTATGTTGCACATTGGTATACCAAGGAAACCTACCTCAAGACTTATAGTTACTACATCCAGCCTGTTGTTAATATGCAAATATTATCAAAATCAACCAACCTTTTTGTTTTACCTCTAATAATAAAAAAACTGCCAGGCAGACCTGACAAATCTAAAAGAAAGGAGTAAAGTGAAAACAAGACTGAAAAGTTGTCTAAACATGGTGTTGAGATGAGCTGCAACATATGTCATGCCAAGGGTCATAATAAGAAAGGTTATCCTTTGGCTACAAGTTCAATAAAATCCAGTGTAGGTTCCTCTGCTGCAGCAGGCACAAAAAAAGGAAGAGGAAGACCAAAAGGGTCTACAAAGGTAACAATTGACTTGTCATTTACTACTAGTTCATTTCTCTGTTATTTTCTTACATTTTTTGTTATATATTGTAGGTTGTTGCTGCTGCTGGTAGAGGAAGGGGAGTTACTGTTGTCGATGCTGGTAAAGGAAGGGGAGCTATTGTTGCTGATGCTGGTAGAGGAAGGGGAACTGATGTTGTTGCTGCTGGTAGAGGAAAAGGAGTTGATGTTGTTGTTGTTGGTAGAGAAAGGGGAGTTATTGCTGCTGGTAGAGAGAAGAAAGTTGATGTTGTTGTTGCTGGTAGAGGAAGAGGAGTTGTTGCTGCTGGTAGAGGAAGGAGAGCTGTTGTTGTTGGTAGAGGAAGGGGAGTTGCTGCTACTGCTACTATAGATGGTGTTGGTAGAGAAAGGGGACCTGCTGCCGATGTTACTGTAGGTAGTATTGGTAGAGGAAGAGGAGTTACACCTGTTGCTGATGTTGGAAGAGGTAAAGGGGCACCTTGTAAAAGACCTAGGATGGTTGGAATGGGGGTGTTTCAAACAAAAAGTGGTTATAAAATTCTCAATGTAAGTTAAATTTAATGAAATTTTTCTAGTTTAAAGTCTATCTTTTAAAAGTCTTAAAATAAATTTGTTCTACTTTGTTTTTTTAGCCTGGAATGCCTATGAACTCCTCCATAGTGACTGGACATCTTGGACATCACAAACTCAAATCCGGTGTGAAATGGAAAGGAAAGAAAGCTACGACACAACAAGATCTCGAAGTAATGAGAGCACAGAAAAGGATAAGGACAAGCTCAAATGTTGCTGAAGTGAATTATCTAAGCCAAACAAGTTCATCAACCTTTCAGTAGAAGCAGTCTGATTTTTGTTTTTGTGTATTGATGTTGTGTACTGAAACAATAGTGACGTCCACTTAGGCAATTTCTATTTTGATTAGTGACTTCAATTATGCAGCTGTGACTGCACTTCTGGCTATATATTTTTGTTAGAAATATGAGCAGCTGTGACTGCATTATGTTGAAAAATATCTGTTTGAAGCATTTATGATTCTGTGTTTGCACAATTCTCATTTGACTATAAGTAGTTGTGGTTAATGATAGTTTTTGCAGTCTTGCTTAACTAGTTGTGACTATAAGCAGTTGTGGTTAACTTCATTACAAAAGAAAATGCACCATTACAAAAAAAAAAATGCTTATAATACAATCAATTCAACTACTTTTCTTCATATATATCAAGACAACCAACAGCTGAATACATTACAAAAGAAGCTGCACTACAAAGTACAACAACCAAGTGCTCAAGAGACAGTCACCAGCCAAAGTAGATTACAAAATAAGCTTAAAGAAGCAGCACCAATCCCAAAATAAGCTAGATATCTTCTAACAAGAACAACCACCTTAAGGTAACCTCATTGAACCTTTCTTTATATGTATCATCCCAAGCCAATAGTTTATAGCTATTAGTAGTGGAGAACAACAAAACACAATAAATTTAGCAATTCTTCTCCACTTCTTCTCTCTTTCTTTGATCTTCTCAACCTCTTCTTCCAACTTCTTCAATTTCATATCAACGCAATTATCATCTTTGGATTCTTTAGGCTTGTCTACTTCATGAGAAGTTTCCTCAACAAATTTATTCAACTCAACTTTTTCAACTTCATTAATCGATGCATGATTGTCAATATATTGAGAAGACTCAACTAAATTCTCAAGCTCACCTAATTTTTCTATTAGTTTTAGAATCACATATTTGGACCTCGGATCAATATCTTCTCTATCCCTCCAGCACCAAAAGTCGCAAAATCTTGGACCCTTCAATGGTGAAAAATAAAGAATGAATTAGTCTTTAATCAAGTCTATCGGAATAGTAAAAGCAAAAAAATTGATATCTACCCTATAATAAGGGCATGCCCAAAATCTTCTTCCGGGATTTCTCGAAGTCCAAGATGTCTTCATATGCAACAAAAATCCATGATTACAACGAACTTCTTTGTACAAAGCATTATCATTTTCTTCCATACAAAGTTTAGTCAAATTAACCGACCTCATTGCGTGCTAGAAAAATAGATTACGGTTCTTCAAGAGCATTTACATTTGAAATGAAAGAGAAACCAATCTCAAAATTATGCTTAAATTTCGGAGAGGAAGCAGATTTTGAGAAATTGAGGAAGAAGAGAAGTAAATTAAGGTTTTTGAGGATGAAATTGGGTTGGGTGATTTGGGATTTATACCCGTTAAGAAAATTTAAAAGAATATTTTCCTTTAAAAAAAATTTAAAAGGCAAAGACAAGACTTCGACACGTCCAGCAACACGCGATCTCACTTCGTTTTCTAAGGGGTGAAATAAATTCAGTTCAAAGTTTTTAAGGGAGTAAATAATTGTCATACAAGTTTAGGATCTAAAGTAAATTTTGGCTACAAGTTTAGGAGTGTTTCAATGTATTATCTGAAAAAAAAAAAAAAAAAAAGACATAATTTTAGTTGAGAAGCATTTTTAAAGTAATAAGAAAGTTAAAAGAATATTAAAATTTTACTTTTTTCACTTATACTATTCTCACAAAATTTTAAATTATAATTTTTATAGTCAAAGGAGGAGGGTAAGTATAGTTTTAGCATAGGTAAGACACGTGGAGTTTTCCACCTTAAAAGTTCACGTCTAACAACGTGTTCATTACTACTTTCCAAAATTTCAACTCCCAAACACATCCCCAAAACAACCATGACCGACCGGAAAACACCCACCTCCGCCGTGAACCACCGTACAAATCCCCCCAAATCACCTGTAAACACCACAACCACCACGAAAAAAATCTCAAAATCTGGACAACCCCACAAAGTCTTCACTGAAAAAGACGAAATCCAGGTCCTCAAGAACCTATCTCAACTTCCAATTAGCATGAAAGATCCTCTCCATAACTTCACTGGAAAGCAGATAGCAAAGAAGCAGAAGAGACTCAAAGAGAAGTACCACAAATTTGCAAGAACAAAATCACTAATGAAAACTCCACACGACAGAGAGGTTTATGAACTTGGAAGGAAGATTTGGGGCAGAGATGCTATCAAAGAAAAGGAAAAATCACACATAGATGATGTGAATTTGGAGGAGTTTCCATTTTTAGTGAATGAAATGAAAGTGTATTTTCCAAATTATGAAGAAGGGTTGAAGAGATTGGGGGAGAAGAAATTGAAAGAAATGAATGAGAAATGGATGGAGTTGAAGTTAGAAGAATCTGAACTTATGGTAAATAAAAGTCAATTGTTTCATGAAAACTTGAAATTTGTTGTTGAAGGTTCAATGGGTTGTAGCAGGAGCAATGTGAGTTGAATTTGGAAAATTGAAGTGTTAACCTCAGTACTGTTAAGCAGTAAAAAGAAAAAAAAATGAATTTCCTAGTGTAATTCTGTTGTATGTTGTTATGATGAAGTGTTGTAATGGAGTACTTTCATTTATTTATGTTTCATCATTTGGCTGATTTTGGGTTTTATTGTAACCAAATTAGTTAGGCATTGAGTAGTACTAATTGGAATTTTGATTACCATATTAATTGAAAATCACAGTTTATTTGATTTTCAGTTTAATAGATCTGAAGGCAGATTGTAAAAATCTTGGAACAAAGCTCACAATATGAGTTCATTCTAATATAACCATACATCTTTTTAACTAAAAGAAGAACAAAATCACACATAGCTTCCAAAATCTTTGATCTAACACAAACTAGGGACATTTTCGTGGTGTTTTGGGGACCTTTGTGATTTTGGAAAGGTAGTTCGTGGTGTTACTCTGGGTGTCTTGTTTCTTCAATTATTCAGTGGTGTGTTATTATATTTTGTTTGTTTTTGTGCTCTCGAATTGGTATAATAGCATGACAGATAATGGCATGTGTCATGAGCCGAGGGTCTATCGGAAACGGCATAATACATAAACATGTTCTTTAACTTATATAAAGTTAAATTAGTAAACACATGCATCCTATGTGGCATAATACACATAGGATGTCATGTAGGACAAGAATTAGCCATGTGGGATGTCACATAGGACACATGTATCGACTTGTTTAACTTTATACAAGTTTAAGTGTCTACTTGTGCACACCCAAATTAGCCATCTATGACCTTCAACTTTGGGTGTGCACAGATAGGTACTTAAGCTTGTATAAAGTTGAATAAGTAGACACACATTTTCTATGTGACATAATACACATAAGATGTCATGTAGGACAAGAATTAGCCATGTAGAATGTCACATAGGACATATGTATCGACTTGTTCAACTTTATACAAATTTAAGTGTCTACTTGTGCACACTCAAAGTTGGAGATCATAGATGTGATCTGAGATCAATTAAAGGGTATGTTTATGTATTATGCCATTGGAAACAGCCCCTCTACTTCATTTAAGGTAGTGATACGGATTGCGTATATTGGTACGGATTGCGTATATTTTACCCTCTCTAGACTCTACTTTGTGGGAATACACCAAGTATGTTGTTGTTGTAACAGAAGCCTGAGGAATGCATTGTGAACAGAGAAGAATGACATTATTGGCTGTATAGTAAAAAGGACATCTCACCAAATGCACTTCTATGTTTGTTCAAAGCAAAGACTCGACTTTCTCTCTTAAATAATGTCAACAGGGGATCACAGTAACATGATATATATACTCCAATAAACAAGATATGGCATGTTAAGAGTAGACATTTCACAAAATTGGCAAGAGGAGAATCAGGTTGAGTGGTCCTCCACATTTATGAACACATAAATATTCGACGAAAACATTCAGCACCTGAACAATAAGGTCCACATACAGCATCCGATAAGCAGAAACTGATTTAACCACCGACTCGAAAAGAACTAAAAGAGCGTCCATCTCGACCAATACACGACGAACAACTTTTAAAAAATCCAATATCATAAGATGCCAAAGCAAAGAAATGCAAACAGGTCATAATCAATCAACTGAAACTTTCATAGAGAACCAATTCCAAGCACAGGGATAGCATTCGAATACAGGAATTAAATACCTAAAGCGTTACACAGTACTTAACATCTTTAAAAATCCACGACATTTAACTTGAAATCAACAAAGCTATATCATATCATTTCTAGATGAAATGAACATTACTATCTGTATATGACAAAAGAACGAGAGACAGGGTTCTTTCACTTGGCAAGCAGAGCTTGCTGAGCCTGGTTGTCTTGTTGCTGCTGATAGTTCAGTGGCCTCCTGAAGAGCATGATATGTGGCTCTGGTCGGTGAATAGCATAGTGCACCCATCCCCTGCTCTGCTGAACTCCAATTGCCCTCCACTCATTCTAATATAATCAATCAAATAAGACCACAACGTAAACCACATGCAATGCTGAAAATCAAAATCAGTCGGAAAGAAGCAGCACAAGGCCACATCCCTGACGAGTAAAAGGAGAAATCTAACCTAAATAGTAGGCAAGATATCACTTATTTTGATTCGCACATTCAACTAAACATTTCAAATGAAGACTAACAACATAAACCACATGCAATACTGAAAATCAAAATCGGTCAGAAATGAAGCAGCACAAAGCCATGTTCCTGACAAGTTCCCATTTACTGTAGAAGGATGATCTAACCTAAATAGTAGGGCACGATATCACTTATTTTGATTAGCACATCCAACTATTCATTTCAATCGAAGAAATATCGAAATCAAAGCATAAACTATCTCTGATTATCATTTTCTAGGCACAAAGATATCACTTATTTTGATTAGCACATCCAAGATCCAACTATTCATTTCAATCGAAGAAATATCTAAATTACAGCACAAAATATCTCTGATTATCACTTTCTAGGCACGAAGGTATCACTTATGTTGATTAGCACATCCAACTATTCATTTCAACCAAAGAAACATCAAAATTAGAACACAAAATATCTCTGACTATCATTTTCTAGGCATCAAGATGTCACTTATTTTGATTAGCACACTAGACTAATCTTTTCAAACGAAGAAATTCCAAAATGAAACCACACAATATCTCTAATTATCACTTTCTAGGCACAAAGATATCACTTAATTTGATTAGCTCATTAGACTTATCATTTCAATCAAAGAAATTCCAAAATGAAAGCACAAAATATCACTTATTAGGAACGATGTCACTTATTCTGATTAGTATCCAACTATTCATTTCAATATCGAAGAAATTCCTAAATGGAAGCACAAATTATCACTGGTTATCACTTATAAGGCACGATAGCACTTATTCTGATTAGCACAATCGACTAATCATTTCAATCGAAGAAATTCCTAAATGGAAGCACAAAATATTACCGATTATCACTTATTAGGCACGATATCACTTATTCTGATTAGCACAACCGACTAATCATTTCAATCGAAGAAATTCCCATATGGAAGCACAAAATATCACTTGACTATCATTTGCTAGGCACAGTCTCATTTATTTTGATTAGCACATTTGAGACTAATCATTTCAATTGAAAAAAATTCTCAAATGGAAGCAGAAAATATCACTGATTATCATTTGCAAAGCATTAGGAACGGTATCACTTATTTTGATTAGCACATTCTCAACTGATTATTTCAATCAAAGAAATTCCTACATGGAAGCACAAAATATCACTGATTACCATTTGCTAGGCACGGTATCATTTATTTTGATTAGCACATTTGAGACTTATTATTTCAATCAAAGAAATTCCAAAGTGAAAGAACAAAATATCACTTACTAGGCACGATATCACTTATTCTGATTATCACATTCGACTAATCATTTCAATCAAAGAAATTCCTAATCAACACACAAAATATAACTTATTATCAAGGCACAATATCAAATATTCTAATCAGCGCATTCGACTAATCATTTCAATCAAAGAAATTCCTAATGAATACACAAAATATCGCTGATAATCATCTGCTAAGCACGATTATCACTTTTTTTTTCCAATCATAGCTACTTCAACTACTACACGCAAATTTTAACTACGTAGAAATGAAAGTAATCACTCACTTCAGAGAGAAGACGATTCTTAGGAAGCAATTTCGCAACATCAGGAGGAAGAACAACATGCCTGCAAAATCCAGAAAAACACACCGAATTAGTAAGGAAAAAAAACTAACTCTGACTCTCCAACACACTGCAACAAAGTAAATACTCAAATCGATTACCAAAACACTACGACAAACTCACTAAGATACAAATCGTTTTCCAGAACACTGCAAAAAAAAAAATATACTCAAAAAACAAACTGATTAAACAAAACGATTTTCTGGAAAAAAAAAAAATTAACTAAAAAATTCAAACAGATTAAACAAATAAATTTTCAAAAAAAAAAATCGAAATGATTAAACAAATCGACTTCAAAAACAGTTCAAATAAATTAACCAAAAATTCAAATAGATTAAACGAACCGATTTTAAAAAAAAAATACTACAAATTCGGACTGATTAAGCAAATCGATACAAAAAATCTACATAAAAAACTTAAAATTCAAACCGATTACTAAAACACTAAAAAATATCACTAAAACTTCAAACCGATTTCCAAAACACTATAAAAAATTACTAAAAAATCAAACGGATTAAGCAAAAAAAATACCTGTACTCATAGGTATCATCAAAATACTTCTCAGAATACTGGATCTGCCCCATTCTTCACTCCAAACAAACTAAAAAAATTCATCAACAAAAAAAAAATCAATTAAACAGATCTATAATCATAACTTTAAAAATTAAAAATTCACTAAAATTAATCAGTTTTTTGAATAATTTTTTACCTTTTGAATTTTGTGATAGAGAAATTGGAGAGAAAAATAATGATAAGAAAATGAATGGGGGAAAAGGGGGAATATTATATATATGACGTTTGGCGGCATTAGTTTAACTTAATAAATAAATAAAGTTAGTTTACCTCATATAAAAGTTTAAATATTATTAAAAGGGGAATAAAACGGTGGGTTTTTGAATTTTTAAAATTTGAATGATTTTCCCGCTTAGTTGATTGGTTCTAGATGTTTCCATTACATGTGGAATTTCTAATTTCTAAATTAAGATTAATTCATCTTTCTAAAACAAAAGCTATAATGGGATTGTTTGGTACGTGGACTAATTTATCTCATAAATATGGCTGTGAGATGTAAAAAAAGCTCGAATTGAATGCGATAAGATGGGGTATCGCGGGATAAATTTATACCATATACCAAACGTGATATAAATCTTATCTTATTATAAATGTATTTATATTATAGTAAATGTCTATCAAGATCTACTTTGATATCTATTAGGATTTGAAACATCCGTCTTTTACTCAGATTATGAGTAAATTTCCCCTATAAATAGAGAGGTTTTGTTCATAGTATTTACAATCTGATGATCTCTCATCCCTCAAGAGAAGAAATAAGAATCACTCTCTCTATTCTCTCTACTATTCTTATTGTTCTTTATTATTTTATAACACATTATCACCATGAGACTCTGCCAAATAAGGTGAGATTATAAATCTGAAGAATTTCAAGGTTAGTAATTCTTTATGTTATCTTTCTTTTGCTACTACTAATATAATTATTATTGAATTTGAGAAAAAATAATTGATTTGGACCATTTATATTTTAAATTTATTTCTCAAGATCAATATTATCAAAAAAATGATAATATGTTGGGTTCAAATTCCATCGATTCATGCCTAAGACGCCTTTATATGGATCAAATATTGAGTTTGAATCTCAATACACCATATTGATGATATTATGATGGTTAAGGCAAAATAATGGGTGTTTGATGAAAAATCATGAAATTTGACCCATTGAATATACTTCATTCCATGAAGTGAATGTGGTAGCAATATATGATAAGTCTGAAATATGACAACTTACTTCATTTTGAGGTGTATGTGGTAGCAGTGCATAATATGTCTGGAAAAAAATAAGTGATTAAATGCACGAATATAAGCGTGGGGGACAATATGAAAATGATCATCAAAAGTGATGATATTTTCACACGCTTATATGATTATAAGATATGCTAGAGAAAAAAATTTCTCTACATTATATGTATGCCTCGATTTGCTATATTTCATTCCTGGGGAATGAGAAATTTATTAATGTAAATCGGGCACTTGATTGTGATTGTATCACAACTCACTTCCGAAAGAGGTTGAATAATTTTGAAATCTACTTCTGAAGTAGTAAATCTGAAATGTATTCATGTAATAGTAAATCTGAAATTTACTAAATAAAAAGTACATGTCATGGTAAACTTGGAGTTTACTAGAATAAAAGTTCCTAAATTGATATGAATTATTGTGACATCTCAAAGATATACATGTATTGAAGAACTAGAAGATTCTTCAAGAATTGTTTATGTCGTTTGTTCTCATGATAAATTGGTTGGAACAACTAATATTGGGATTGGATCCCTTCAAATTTGAAAATTATAAAAGGTGAATAAGGGCTCGTTCATCTATCATGTGATATGTTGAAAAGATACATCAATAAGATGATCACATGTACATTCATTGTCAACCTACAGTTTGACATTCATAAAGTTGTTTGCTCAATAAAATTGAATTAAGAACATAATTTTCAAATTGTTCAATCAAGAAAGTTATCTTGACGATGATGGTTTGGCATTGAATGCCTTCGATAAATAACTAAACCATTATTAATGAGAACAGAATTTCATGTATTGGTCTAAAATATGATATATTGCAATAACATTTGTATGCATTAGATCAATAAATTATGATTATTTCTTCCCTCTCAATTGGTTCAAGGTCGGGAACCAATTATTTCATATAATAATTTTGATGTGTGGTATACGATTAATGAATATATCATAATGCACAAAGATGGATTCCTCAAAGAAATAGAGGATGTATGTTAGTTTTCCTAACATAAGGGGGAGATTATAAGCGTTATGAAATATGTTAGGAATTATCACCATATCCTCGTCCAAAAGATAATTCAAGTCAAATGCTGAAAGCATCTCATATTAAGCGCAAGTGCTCTTATTTTGTGTTCCTAAAGGACAAAGTCTATGCAAGTGTGAAGCGTGGTAGACTGATCGGTTCCAAATGAAATAGTCCTTGAAAAATAAGGAGCAAATAATCATAATAAGAAGGCAATGTGCTCTTGAAGAGCTTACGACATAACACTTCATGAAACCTCATGAGGGGTTCATGTACCTGAAAATAATGAAGTGATTAGATCTCAAATTGTTATGTCACATTGTGAACCGATATGAAATGATATATCATCAATATCTTTGACATAATATTGGTGCAATATTGTAAAAGATTACGAGGATCTGAATTCTACGTTTATTTAAGTATGCTGACGTAAAAACATTTATCAAGTGACATGAAAGGATGCATTTTGGTAAGTATAAAACTTATTTGATTTGCAGTCTAGATATTTGAAGATGTCACTCATGAAATGTTGAATATTATCACTTCACAAAACTTATGTGAAAACTTTTAAGGATTCAAACTGCTTGAAGCATATAAAAGTTTCTGGGAAACTTATTTATAATCCTTATAAGCTTATTGCTTGAACATCATTGGAACTCTTGGAGTTGGAACTCTTGGAGAGTTTTCAAAGCAATAGATTATTTATTGAAATTCGAAATATATCGAATTGGATTGGTTATGAAGTATCATATCTTAGTGCAATTGATCCACTCATGTACCTTGTAAATACTACAACGTCTATAGCCTTTTTAGTCAATTTGTTAGCAAGGTATATTTCTGCTCCTACTATGAGACATCAAAATGGGATAAAATACATGAGCTTGTTTTATTCTAAAGATTGCAGTCCTGATCTTATTGGTCATGCTGATGTTGGGTACTTATCTGACCCGTATAAAGCTCAATCTCAAATAGGCTATGTATTCATATGTGGTGGTACTGCTATATCTTGGAGATATATAAAGCAGTCTATCGTAGCCACTTCATCGAATCATGCTGAGATAACAGCTATTCATGAAGCAAGCCGAGAATGTGTATGGTTGAGGTCCATGATACATCTCATTCGAGAAAAATATGGTGTGAAATATGACAATCTACCTACAATTTTATATAGATATAATTCAGCATACATAACACATCTTAAGGGAGGATTCATAAATAGAGATAGAACGAAGCACATTTTACCAAATCTTTTCTACATACATGAGCTACAAAAGAATGATGATATTAACGTACAACATATTCGTTCAACTGACAATGTGATTGATTTATTCATCAAATCTTCTCCAATTGCAACTTTCAAGAAGATGTTGCATAAGATCGGGATGTAAAAGTTCAAGGATGTTCTCATTAGGGGGAGCAAATACACGTTGTACTCTTTTTCCCTTTCAAGGTTTTGTCCCACCTTTTTCCCTTTCAAGGTTTTGTCCCACCGGGTTTTCCTTGTAAGGTTTTTAATGAGGCAGCCTATATGCGTATTGTTAGAGATGTGTACTCTTTTTCCTTCACTAGATTTTTTTCTCACTGCGTTTTTTCTAGTAAGGTTTTAACGAGGCACATTATCTACCAATTAGACATTCAAGGGGAGTGTTATAAATGTATTTACATTATAGTGAATGTCTATCAAGATCTATCAAGATCTACTTTGATATCTATTAGAATTTGAAATATCCGTCTTTTACTCATACTAGAGTAAATTTTTCCTATAAATAGAGGAGTTTTGTTCGGGGTTTTGTTCATTGTATTTACAATTTTTCCTATAAATAGAAGGGTTTTGTTCATTGTATTTACAATCTGATGATTTCTCATCCCTCACGAGAAGAAATAAGAATCACTCTCTTTATTTTCTCTACTCTTGTTCTTTATTCTTTCTTATTTTATAACATATCTCAAATTTAATCCTGTAATATCGCATCTTATCTTGCATATTAGACGGCCCTTTAGAGTACTCTTATTATGATAAATGAAAACTTTTTCTCATGATCTAAAAATAGCTATTGAGAATTAAATTACAATCATAATATTATAGACGACCCATCATCCCGAGTTTCGAAGGTTGCAATTGGCCCAAAAAAATATACTGGTGAAATAAAAAATATTAACATAAAACGAGAAGGAAAGACTCTGTGCCGAGAATCTAGCAAAACAATCTCTGCCCATAAAGGTAGGGCCCTACTTGTGGGATCTCATTGGGTCTAGGAATAAGGTCGATATATTTACGGGATCTCATTGGGTCTAGGAATAAGGTCAGCATACACCCACCCTCCCTCCTAGACTCCAACAACATACACATTGTATTTGCACGAAGTAGGGTTTAGAAAGGATAGAATGACCCTCTGACGGTACACCCAACCTCCCTCCCAAACTCCAACAGCATACACACTGTATTTACACAATGTAGGATCTAGGAAGGGTAGAATGTAAACAGACCGTACATTTCTCTCGGAGATGAGATAAAAAGGATGTTTTCAATAGACCCCAGACTCGATCGATGGAATTGAGCCCATGTTGAAAAGGAAAGTATTGATAATGACAAATAACAAATCAAAATGTAAACCAAGGCAACTTTTCAATTGTTAATGTAGCAAAACTTGGAGCCATTACAGCAGCACTGAACCTTCTCATTTGGGAGAAAGCAAAGGTAAAACCCACTACTATAGCTAAATCCTGCAGAAAATTTCACAGTTTGGGCAAACAACTCCCAAAACCGAGAAAATCCAATGATTCCGAACAATGGCTCCGGCGAACAACTGATGTAACATTCCCAGGAGTAAACACATATGGACCACTATACTATTCCCCTATATATACCGCCACCAAAACTGAAACTAGAGCGCGCTGTACATCCGTTGCCTTGGATAGCTATATAAAGCGAAACCATTTTCCATATAATATGTGCACATTCCATCTTCTAAATGTCAATTGTAAGGCCCTAAGGCTTAATAATTATCACACTGAGAACCCCCGACTTGCTTCTGCAGCATGGATGTTCCGGAGAAAACCATCATCTGGTAATTTTTCCGATAGTCCTTCAGCTGCAAAGAGAATGATGCATTGGTTAACAACAAAAAGCCCTAGGAAAAGGGATCGATGGAAGGGATGCACATAATGTTATATGTCAAGGTACCTGTTCTTCTGTGATCTTCGTAAAGTTAAATCTATTTGTCCAGATTGACTTTGCCTCTTCTGCTGAGGGGAGTACAAGTTTTTCTACATTCAGGGATTGCAAAAGGTTCTCCATACAAGAAAACAGAGATTGAAAGTAACCCTGTACCGGAAAAACAAAATGTTTAGTTACAAAACGGAAAAGACTAGGAATATACTCCTCACAAGGGTGGGCAAACTGAAACAGATACGTCGTAAGCTTATAATTAAGTTGAGTACCTGTCCTTGACATTTAGCACTTGTTGCAACTAAAGGGAGCTCTGCCACTTCCTTCCCAAAAATACGAATAATGCCAGCTGAAACAACCAATGAACTGCAAAGTGCAAAGTGAATCAGTATGGGTTACCGACAACTTATCTGGAGCATTGGTAAAGTGTTCTTACTTGACCAATAATATTGCGCAGAACATCCCTCCATAATCTTGGTCCTTGAAATTCCTTCTGAACATCATGATATGTAAAATAGTGTGAGGGAGGTTATGTGCACCAATTAGGAGTATTCATGAGAAATGAGAGATCAAATGAAAAGCAAAAAGTTATTAATTACCCATAGACCATGTGCGGGATCAAATCTAGACGGCTAGTACTTGCATCAGCAATTGGGTCAAATTGTTCCTACGCCACAAGGCAAAGAACAGATTATCAAATTCACATTCTATATACACAATAAGCATCGCTAATTAGCATGACAATTATCTACATCTAAACTGTATTGGCAGAGAGGTAAACAAGATTACAACACAACTGGAGTTTGTTTGTGAACTGCAAATGCAGCTACACAGTCCGTGGATATGATAATCTGGGATTCTCATACCATCAGACTTTAGTCAGGGCAATGTGAATAGGATTAATAACACTTCATTGCTTTACGATTGGAAGTTAGATAGTAGCCGTTAGTGGAAGGTAGCAGGTACCCAGTGCAATAGCCATGCACACAAAATGGCCCGGACACAACTGTTATTAAAAAAAAATGATTGCAGCTGTGACAATAGTTGCTAACCACCAAACTTGACATAATCCATATACAAAATAAACAAAAGGGAACTCCTGAAACACACTAATAATCAAGTTGGGCAATGATAGCAGTGGCTGAGCTGTGTTGTGAGCTAACTGGTTAGAATTTTGTACCCGAAAGAGAAACAAATAGAAGTAACGAAATCCAAGACTTAAGGGATGTAATCCATCCTCACCCAAGCTATCGCCTGTGATGCTCCCATTCCATCCCCACCCCCAAAGAAAGCTCTAATTTGATAAAGGCAATGGACCAACATTGTACCAAATTGCAATGAGAAACTGGTATTGGACTAAGCTGAGAGCTTGAAAAGTATTTGCGGGTGTCAAAATGAACCACTTACTCAAGAAGGAAAGTCACCTCCTCTCACTAACCTAACACTCTTAACAGGATATTTAAATTAAACATGGAAACACTGTGAGGGTGGTGGGGGCTGGCGGATTTTCAAAGACAAGTTTCTTAAATATTAGAGTAGGGAAGGAAAAAGGAAAACAGAATATTACTTTAGTATGACCAGAAATGTATTAATATATTGGAATATAGGCGTGCCAAGCAAAGCATGTATCCTAAGAACAGGAATGATCTTTATTTATCTATGATTTCAAAAAGGTTGGAGATGCAAAAATCCAGGACCATGGATTCCTTTCTAAGGAGGGAGGAAGTAACTTAAAGCACACAAAAGTACAATAACCTGAGAGCATTCATGTAAATGTCTGAAAGCATATAGAGAAGAGAGAAGGAATGCAATGAGAAAAGATAGTTAAGCTGTCTCCAATTACAGAGGCAAAATGAATTCTTAAAGATGGAACACAATATGCAATTGGTAGGAATATTTAGCAGGTCTCCTAGAGGTTAGGCTGGCCCAGTTCCGAGTCAGGGCACAGTAAGAAAGAAACTCACATGGAAAATTGAAACAGCACTGGAAAGCCAGACCCTTGTTTCTTCAGATGACATTTTTCCACTTAGCAGACGCCATTTAATGTCAAGAGTGGAGTTATTCTCTGGATCTTTTCCTTCGTTCTTTTCCTTCAAGACTTTCAACAGAGACTCAGGAATGTTCTGTTCTCCATCTGATACCAGCTTTTCCAGAGCAAAGTGAATTCTATTGCAATCTGTGCAGCAAAACCACTTATCTTTTGGCAATTCCTGAAGTGAGGAGGGTTTCACACGTTGACTAGAGATCAGTATGTGTAAATATGTTCAAGGTTAACAATCTATTTTACAACACAAAGGACATAGAAGATATACCAGAAATTAAAAAACATGCAATAGAACAGGAAATTCTACAAACCTGTAAGTCATCTATGTTGTGCTCCTTCAAACACCCAACATGATACTCCTTCTCACACTGCAAATAGCAACGTAAAACTTCTTCAATGCTTGACCTTACTGAGAACTCAAAAGAGTAAAAATATCATATATAACATTACTCAATGCTAAAAAAAATACCTGATCACAAATAATTACTGTCCGTGGGCCAAATCCTGATTTGCTGAAATCCTTATCCCTGCAAACACAGCGGAAGATATGAAACTACTGAATAGCATAGCAACAGTGGGAAATCTATTGATATAGTTCTAATATCTTTGACTTTGCAACTGAAGGAAAATACACATCTAATGATTTAACACACACACACCCCAAAAAAAGAAACCTCACATGGAAGATTGAAACAGCAGCAACACGAGAACAAAATGCAACATCCATTGCTTTAAAATATTCCTCCGTCGTCGTGTCTACTATGCATATTGCATAATACGGGAGATTTGGGTTTGTAGTCCTTTACAAACTAGTTTTAGTTTGATGTCCTTTTACAACATATCTCAATTTTCACACATAAGAGATATGAAAAGGTCAGTTTTTAAGTGGCTATAAGAGATATGAAAAGGTCAGTTTTTAAGTGGCTATAATGGAATTAATACAGGCTACTGAAAGAAATAAAAAGAATGCCCCTTGAAAAAAATGAAAATAGCCTGGTTGATCGGAATTAAGTTGATACTCTTTGGGACAATAAAAAAAAATTGAGTCAGTACACTTGAAACATATGGTGCAAAAAATATGATGGAAGGTCCAAGTACTGAATAGATTTATATATCACTTCAATAAAATTAAGCCGACTTTGTAGTGGAAAAAGTAGGAATAGAAATGTGACCTGCAGAGTACACAAACAGTAACTTCAGTCTCTAAAGTTTCCACAATCCGAATGCATCGTTTTGTTATCTGCTCGATGGCATCAATTCCAGCAACCCTCCCAGCAGCTATAGCATTAGCATTATTCTCAACGAATCTTTCTTTTGCAAACATATTTTCACAGTATTTACAATACCAGGTACCCGAGGGAATACTTGGCAAAAAAATACACTCTGCAATAGAAACAAGTTTGCAATGAGCACGTAATGATCTTGTCAAAATCAAAGTCTAGGTTGCTTGTTAAACATTCACATCCACAGTTTGATGACTCACGAAAATGAAATTGCGGTTTCATCATTACACTAGAAAATCCATCTTCAGTATTTCAAAAATAACTACTCCTCTATACCAATTTAAATGATACTCTTCCCATTTTCTAAATTACCCAAATTGTTTGACACCACTGTGTGAATATTATCTAATCCAATACTCAAAAAATTAAAATCATTGAACCATTCAAATTTAAATTTTCCTCCTATCAAACTAACTCAAAAACTAGATTGCTGTCTATTTTAACCACTAGTAATTTTGTATGAGCAGTACATGATGATGAGTAGCCTAATGATTCAGAATGGTCTTCTTTAGTCCCAAGTCAAGAATCTAGCAATTATGCAAGAGAGAAGCATTCAGGCTGATAGTTGATGCAGCACAATCCTACACAATGGACAACGGAAGGAGATCCAATTGACTATATGTATTCTGGAATGTATATGCCACCTTTTGCCTATATAAGCATCTATATCTTGCTGAACAATAATTAAGGGGCTACTTTGTACAATGTCTATTTCGTTTTCCACTAGCCCCTCTTAAGACACCCCGTGAAATTTACTCATATTATTATATCATTATCTTACTTTTACTTTTTTTTTTTGATAAGGTACGTGTATTTCATTCATATTATCTAACTTTTGCTGTACTAAATAGAACTATAAATTGGATTTTGAGAAAAAGATAAGCATCACTGCAACAATCAAGTGCGTTATCCTAACTTCCTGATACAATTTGATACTGAATTGCTAAAGGAAACACAGATAGAGAAGGTTGATGAAAGAATTCAACTATGTAAAACAAATTAACCTGCATGAAAAGCTCTTGGACAATTGTCACAGCACAGGAGGTCCCCTCCATCAGCACATATAGAGCAGAGATCATCATTTTCCTCAGCTGAAGACCTTCGTTCTTTTGAAAGTTTAATAGACAACTCATGCAGAGACACTCCGTTGGAAGTATATATGTACAAATAACTGTCAAAATAACACACAAAGATTAAGGCAAGCTCAAGCTCTCAGCCAAAGAAGTTGCGCTAATGCCATTCATGCATTTGAAGAACATTAGTTACTGTCTCAAATAGCAACTTGCTTTTGACTTCAACAAACGATATTCTCACCAGGCGTTAATATGTCATATATACAACCCATCCAGAAAAGGAATGTAAAAACCACAAGTCAACCAAAAAAGGGGGTAAAATCAGGAAAATGACTTGGATATGTCCCTGATCCCTTACAAAACTTATCAAGAATAAACCACATAAGAAACGGATACTCACGGCTTCCGACGTGAAGCGCAACCTGCATGAGCCTCAAACTGTGAAGGGCTGACCTGTATGAAAACGAGGACATTAGCATATGACAGCTGATTTTAATACATACAAAACACAGGAACTATATACCTCAGTATCGCAACATAAGCAGTAAATTCCATGACCTTTCTTATAACCCTCGAGCAGTTTCTGCAAGGAGACAGCAAACAAATTAAAATCCCAAAGAATGTAGGTAAGAAAAATCTAGTGAACATTTCTTTGATAAGTAATTAATTTTTATTCCACAAAAAGAGCACCAAGCAAATGCTATGAATGTACAAATCTAGTGAACAGACTTCTATCATGTTTACAAGAACATATGTGATGCAATTAAAATAGAACAATCTAATGTTGGTTTGAACATTAACCTGTTACAACACAAAAGTGGAGCAATTAAATTGGCACTATCTAATTGGGTTAAATATTAACCTGTCCACGGACATAATATGCTAATGCAGTTCCATCAGGAAGTGCATCATCCTCGAATACAAGTTTGTGCATGCGCAGGTCCCTAAAGAGACAGAAGAGAAAGAAAGAAGTCAAAAAGAAACACAACGAACCAATAAAAGTATGAAAAAATTAATAAAAAGCTTAGATGCCAGAAGCAATGGCAAAAATAAATCATCAAAGCCAAGCAGAAAAAGCTTTAACAAGAAAAGGCTTACTTTCTAGTTAACTTTCCGTGAGCTTTGCTATGACTTCCACTGCCCGAGGGCATTCGATCGGTCAACTTTGTAGCAGACACAGATGAAGTGGGCCTGAAGCAAATGTGCGAAATAACATATTGACAAAAAAAGGTGAGGAAACATAAGACAATAAAAGATATTCAAAGGAAAACGCGAAGCAAATGTTTTAATTATCTAAAGCATGAAAAGAATATAATGGAGGTATACTCCTTGCATACGGCCAGTTTTTTGGCCTTGTTAATAAATAAAATATGTCTACATGATCAAAGATAAAACGGAAACCAGGTAATGGTAATGTTCCAGCACCCCATGGTAGAGAAGATGAAATAAGACTGAACTAGATTATATGACAATGTCATTTCAATTATTTTACTTTTGGGGGAATAAGGATGTGTATCCATTTATTTCATATCATTTTCTTTTTGTTGGTGAAATGAAACTGTCACTCTTAACAGGATGATTTCCCCTCCACAATAGACAACAGAAATAGATCTACATATAAAGTTGGTATATGTTTAGTTCTGGTAGCTATCAGTTCATTAATGATGCAAGACGAAGTAGGGATGACAACGTCAGGCTAAAATCCAACTTATGGTGCTAGCTTCAATCAGATAACTGAGTGAGTTTTTTACATTGAGAATGGAAGTGAAAAGAAGGAAAGAAGTTAAGCCGCATATCAAGAAAGATATTTGAACACAAACAGATAATGAGACATCTTCATCCTATTATGGGTATATTGAAATCAAAAATATACACGCAAACTTGGCTAATGGCACCCCGGGCAAGCCTTATCCAAATATGAAATTTTATATGGATATGACTGCTGGCTAACAAACTTAACCAACCATCACCAAAAGAAAGAAGGACAGAGAAAAGAGCAAGACAAGAAACCCTTGTAAATGACCAGCCATGCTCAAGATATTTTAAAATAGCAATATCGAATCAAAAGTAATATGTAAGGTTTTAAAGCTATAAAGTTTCCACATTTTCTTGGAACCTGAATAATATCAAAATAACCAAAACAATGTCGAAAAATCTAGATAATAATTACAGAATGATGTATAAGCTTACAGGCAGAGGCTTCCATGACCACGAAAATAGCTAGATGTTTATACCTGCTGCTAGCTTCACTACTTTGCCCAGAGGTAGATTTAATCTCCTGCGCAGTCTTGCTTGCTGAAGCAACTAAGTTGGCGTCTGCAGTCCCAATGGCATTTTTTATCACTATTTCCAGTTCATCAGAAGGAACATCTTTACACAAACTTAATACATCCCTCAGAGATTTTCCATTATCCAAGTAGATGTATTCTGGTGGACGTTTGTTGGCACTGTGCGCATGGAGCTCAAATTGATTTGGTGTAACAACCTGTATCGAGCAAAGAAATATATCATATAAGGGATAGTTCAGCTAATCTACTGAAGAAAATTCAAAAAGATACACTTACAGATGTCCCACGACAGTTATCACAGAAGCACAATATTCCTAACCCTCTAATCTCTCCGTGAAGTCCTTTTGAAGGACGCCCTCTCCCCTAAATTATAATTATTTGGTTAATCTCCAAACAGAACTGCAATCATTGCCAAATGGAAATTCAATAAATAAATGCATCTTTAAAACATACCTTTGAGCCACGAATGTAGCGAACAGTTAAACCCTCCAGCAAACCTGTTTCAAGAAGATCTTTCAACTTTGAGGGATTTTTATTCAGTGCAACCTTCTTGGACATCTTCAACTCCAACTTTGCAGGGGCAGACATAGTTCCTGCAGGATCAGTTTCATGAACCTCATCAACCTTAACAGTATCGCACTGAGATACCTTAGCATCCCCTTCTATTTTCAAAGCAGACCTAGTAAACCGCCTCGCAGGCGTCTGCAACAACACCTTTTGCTCATCTTTACCGTCATCCTCAGCAGTAACAGCTAATTCAGGAACAATTTCAGGCATTGCTCCAACAATGCAATCACTAGTCTTCCCTGTTTTAGCCACTTCAGCCATCGTATCATCTCCACATTTTTGTACATCTTCTTCACCACCCTCAACAGTAACAGCTAATTCAGGAACAACTTCCGGCATTGCTCCAACAACGCAATCACTCGCCTTCCCTGTTTTACCCATTTCACTCTTACCACCATCTCCACATTTTTGCTCGTCTTCACCATCACCCTGAGCAGTAACAGCTAATTCAGGAACAACAACATCAGCCATTGCTTCATCAAAACCATCATTCGCTTTCGCTGTTTTATCCATTTCAGTCTTAGCATTCCCTTCTTCTCCACACCCAACAACGTCTACATCCATCTTCTCTTTCTTCTCATCCTCACTCGTACAATCCACCACATCGCTCTTCGGCTCCTCCTCTTCACTCAACAAAACCACATTTTCACCCCTTTTAACCCCTCCATCACCCTCTAACTCCTCCTCACCACCAACAACCTTCGATTTCGCCAAATCATCACTCATCGGAACCACATTTTCAGCCCCTTTAACCCCTCCGTCACCACTTTCCAACTCCTCCTCGCCAACAACAACCTTCGTCTTCGACAACTCATCACTCAACAAAACCACATTTCCATCCGTTTTAACCCCTCCATCACTCTCCAACTCCTCAACAACAACCTTCGATTTCGACAACTCCTCATTCATCAAAACCACATTTTCATCCCTCTTCACAATTCCATCTCTTTCAAACTCCTCCAATTCCTCACCACCAACCTCAACCTTCGAACTCGGTAAATCCTCACTCATCAAAACCACATTTTCCTCCAATTCCTCACCAAACACCTTCGAATTCGACAACTCATCACTCACCATAACCACATTTTCACCACTTTTATCCCCTCCATCACCACCCTCCAACTCCTCCACGCCAACAACCTTCGATTTCGGCAACTCCTCATTCATCAAAACCACATTTCCCCCCTCCAATTCCTCACCAACACCAACCTCCTTCGATTTTGACAAATCCTCGCTCATCAAAACCACATTTTCATCCTTCGAATTCACCAAATCCTCATTGCTCTCACCATTTTTCACCTCTTTCTTCCTCTTTTTCGCCGAATCCTTAACATTCCCATCCTTATTCTGACTCACCTGTGGCGACCTTGTACTCCTCTTTGTACCTACACCTATATCCCAACCTGATTGTGCCTTCATCATCATCGCAAATTCACGCTTCATCCTAGAACCATTTGCCATTTCCCCAAAATCCAAAAAAAAAATTAGAAAAAAATTCACACACACATTAACCAATAACCAGATCCAATCAACACCCCAAAATCCAAAAGCCCTAAAAATTCACCCCCAAAAAAATAAAAAAAAATCATAAAAAAATCAAACACGCATTAATCAATCAAAAAAAACAATCTAACACCAGAAAATCCAAAAGCCCGATAAAATCCCCCAAAAACTAAAACCTACTTTCCATTTTGATCATTTTTCTCAAAACATACACAAACCTTAAAAATCGTTATACATGCAATTTTTTTGTGAATTATAGCGATTTACGGTTCGATTTTTTGGGCTGAGAGAAAAAAAATTTGGGGAAGACGAAGAAATTAGGGTTTTTTTCGGATGAATTTGAATTTATATACGGATAGGAAAAAAGGGATTTTCTCTAAATACCCAAATTAACCTTGGATTAGCTAATCAATAATGGTGTGAAAGTACGAATTTATACTATTATTATGAGGATTTTTTTTATGTCTTTCATTTTTGTTGGTTATATAAATTAAGCAGTCTCGGAATGAAGTAAATCTAATTAATCCAAGGCTAATTTGGGTATTCAAAGAAAATTGCCTTTTTGCTATCCGTATATAAACACAAATTCATCGGGAAAAAAAAGTAATTTATTTATTTTTCCCAATTTTTTTATCTCAGCGAAAAATTGAACCCTAAATCGCTAAAATTTAAAAAAAATAAAAAATAAAAAAAAATTGCATGTATTACATTTTTAAGGTTTGTGTATGTTTTGAGTAAAATGATCAAAATGGAAAGTAGGTTTTAGTGTGTTTTTTTTTATATATATATTTTGGGTGAGTTTTATGGGGATTTGGATTTTTTGGTATAGATTGGGTATGTTGATTGATTAATGCGTGTTAGTTTTTTTTTATTTTTTTTTTATTCTCTTTTTTATTTTTTCCGGGGATGAACTTTTAGGGCTTTTGGTTTTTGTGTTAGATTGGAATTTAAAAAAGAAAAAGAAAAAAAGAAGTTTTATAATTGTGGTATACTAGTCATTGTTCCGAGTATAGCTTTTTCAAAACTCTTTGAATACATCGATATGATCGATAAATTCTTTTTTAATTTTTTTGATCGAAAATAGTAAAAATTCATTACAAAGTGTAAAAAAAGGGGGTGAGGAAAATGCTCACCATGTTTACAGCACCGGGAGGTGGTCAAGAAAGAGATTCAGGCGCTTGAAGAGATAGAATGATTCCTTCGAAACAAATCTCCCTTTTCGTGAAGTAAACACCCTGTTAAACCAATCTTTAAAAATGGCTAAAATCACATGAATTTGGCTACCACATTAGAATAAAAATTAGATACATATCATGTTTATAAGAAATTGAAATGAAGTGAAAATCGATTAGATGAGTAAAAATTACCTGAAAAAAATCAATTCAAGAATGAAATAGAAGAAGAGTGGTATAAGCTATTGTCCAGAAGCACGTCTTATATTGAAAATCCTAGTTGCATCAAATTTATAAATTGTCATTTGGATTTTTTTTTTATTAAAAGGTGACGATTTAAAAGGTAACTGATCAAGAAAAGAAATAATTTCAATAGTAAGGAAAGAAATATTATTAAATTTTTTCGTAGATTTTTAAGATAAATAAGGGAAAACATTCAAAATCACGAGATAATAGAATATGATGATGCCATAATGAGACATGACATATCGCCTTACATACTTCCAGCATTGATAGACATATAGATTGATAGAGGTCACTGATTCGCTAGATCTCATAAGTGTTTCAGTTGATCATTCAAAACTGACATTATTTCATCAAAGATCGTTATACATAAAATATATACTTCTACTTACCTTTCATACGAAGTAACCAACTCAAGAAAAAGTTATGGTGCTTGAAGGATACAAATAAGCTCAGCAATCAAGGTAAAAAAACTCACCTCCTCGGTCATATCAAACTCGCCACCTGGTCTCTAATTGGAAAGATAAAGGGAAGTTTAACACATCAGGCTCAATCACCAACCTCCTAGAGAGTTCTAGACAACATTTCACTCTCTCCTTTAAAATTTAGTAATAGATTTTGTTTTAATTGTTTTGTTGATTTGTTTTGGGCCGGTTTGTTTGGACTTGAACCGCTTGTTGGACATCTTATACTTTGGACCTTGTTAAATAAAATAAGTTTGATGCCCCAAATTAATTGTTTTTAAAATATTGTTGATCTATGTTGTGCACATATAGTTTGAAAACACACATTGAATCCAGTTGGACACGTATACAATTGATGTTCATGCATACATATACATGTATTCAGAATCTACTTTGAAACAAACATTACACACGCACATTCAATTTCTGCTTTGAAAACACAAACATATATATGCAGTCAGTCACACTTCCATACACATAAAGTTACAAGGTTCAGTTTACAAGTAGTTATTGTATTAATTTCTACGGAGATTCAATTTATTGTTAGTTGCAAGATAGGAAAATCATCAAAACTAATTACCTCTTACAACTGTTCTCTTGATGGAAAGAAAAAATCGAGAATACCTGAAACATTTTTCTAAATAGTTGACAAACTAATCTCAAATCTTATTCATTTGAGAGTTGATTTTGCAGCATCTGGTGAGAGCTTGGAGATCCCTGAAATTGAAATTAACTCAATAAAATTAATATTTGACTGACTACAAAGAAGATGTTTGTGATACATCTATAACATAAAACTTAAAGAGCAGATTCGTTAGATTTCAAGGCTATCTAATCTAAGAGGTTTACCTAAGACTGTATACCAAATCTTCAATCTAGGAGAACCTCATAAAGTAACTTTTGAGCTGGTTTTATTGGGTTTTATTCTAATGGCACCGCTATAGCACCGGCACCGGCACCGACATGACCAAAGTCGTTTCACTTTTCCTTTTTGTTTTTTTTTTTAGCTTTGTTTCCTTTTCTATTCAACTTTTTATACGTGTTTTTTTTTTCTAGGACTAGATCTTTTGGGGCCTCATGGACCGGGTCTGGTCACTTCTGTATGTATTTATCTTTTTATAAATTTTGGCCCTTCGATTATTTTACTCAAAAAAAATGTTCTAGAAACTGTCTTTGATCAGTTTCTGAATGAAATTTCACTTTCAATAACAAACTTCACATTTAAGTTAAATGTATGTCCAAACTCATAATGTCAAGTTCAACTTCAAAATTTATGATCAAACGGAACATAAAAATAGAATCAACAACTACTTTTCATTTTTTGAGAAATGGATAATGACCCCCCCACCCCCCCACCCCCACCCAATTAACGATAAATTTTGAGTTTAATAACTACATTTTATGATATTCAACACATTTGGTGTTTGTCTGGATGAAACACCCTAGGTGTTGGCCTCTGAAAAATTTAGTGTTTTAAACTCATTGCCCTGACACACGAGTCATGAGACCCAAGTTGTAATGTGCCCGGTGATATTTGTCCGAGTTACTGCCTTGGGGTTACGAGTCTTAATGACTCCTTACGAGTCATAAAGTGAAAATCGTAGGGTGTCCAATGTATGTTGTAATAGTTTATGTCTTGATTGCGAGTGGAGCATACGAGTCGTAATGTTTGGCTATCGAGTCGTATAGTACGACTCATAAACAGACCAGTATGGGTGCCTATGGACACTGTCCAGCCTACGGCTGAATCTCATGAGTCGTAGGGTGACCCTATGAGTCATAAGGGTCACCTTTAACGACTAGCGATGATTTTCAGCTTTATTCAAAGGGGCACTTTGGTCATTTCCCTTACTTCCCAATTAAAACCCCCGTCCATAAACACCTTTGGGGCTTTTTTTGCATCCCTTAACAAATCAAAACACATTCTCTCTTCTCTCCAATTTTCTCAAGCAAGAACATTAGGATTTCCAAGAGGTTGGTCAAGTAGAGCTTCCAAGGACAAATTCTCTACATAATTCTTGGTATCTCAGGTATTTAACTCTACCCTTAAACTTGTTTTATGTAACTCATAATATTATATGACCATTCATGTGGTTTTGAATATAGGTTTTGATATTGGTTGAGAATTTTGATGCGGTTGAAGCTTAAATTATTTTTTCATGATTTATTATGCATTATTCATGTTAGTTTTATTAATGATTTTGAACTTGTGGGGTGCATGAGCATAGTGAATAAACTAAGGAATTATTTTTTTTCCCAATTTGATGATTTTGCCTTGACATGTGATTTTGGAAATCGTGCTCCCTCAATCCAAATAATGAAATTGATAATGAATATGGTTTTGTCTCATGGTTTGACTTGCTCACTTATTCTAATGCATTGGCATTAAAGATTAATGACCCATGGATTGATTTTATTGAACCTTGGGGTATGCGAATTCTCCGTATAAAGGAATAATTGAACCTAAAGGGTCACGATTTTTTCTGTGTAATGAATAATGGATATGACATGCATGGTAATGAACTTGCAAGTAGGGTTGGTATGCCGATACCAATGGGATGCTTTAATGCTTAATTGATTTAATAAATAAAAATGTGTGTTAAATATTTTAATTGGGCTTAAAAGAGGGTTGTGTAGCCGGACCGTGAAAGTAAAGTTTTCGAGGGATCAATACTGGAAACCGCAGTTGCCGATGCGGGGGTCTAAATGACCGGGAGGTTCGAGTCCCCCTTATTATATGATTGGGAGGTTCGAGTCCTCCACGTCACATGATTTGGTGCTTAAGTCACCTTGATATATGTTGAGAGGTTCGAGTCCCCCATAAGCCATGTGCACGTATGATTATCCTCTGATTCATGTAGCTACATACACTGGGGCCCTTCCAACTGGGGGGAGAGCTAGGCCCATATAGCCCATGAGTGCCTTATTATGACAGTTATGCTACACAGTCCAAATTAAGGTTTTAAAGTCATGCTAAGCCTTGTTCCCTACCCCAACATATATATATATATATGTATGTATGTATTTGAATTTGATTATGTGTATTGAATCTTGAATGGTTTTGGATTACTGATAATGACATTACTTTTCTCCTTATCCCTGAGTTACAAGCTAGTGCTCGACCCACCAACCGTCTTTGGACGTTGTATCCTCACGCAATGTAGGGTCCGAAGGTAAGTCTACTTTTTCTGCAGAGTGTTAGGTGGATCGGCTTGATCTGTCGGACGTTTACGGTGAAGTAGTGAGCTTTCATTCTCAGAAAGACTTGATCATTCCATCGATTTTCTTCCATAAATTAGAAGTGAAGACTTCACATTAATATTATCATTGTCATTGTCAGATTCGGGGGCATGTCCCGATGTAGGTTGCTTTTATGGTATAAAGGCTTTGTGAATTACTATGAACGAGTTTTGATTGTTGAACGGGTTTTGATTGTTGACATTCATAGACTTTTGAGTCATTATTTCTAGGTGTGTTATGTTCTGTTTAGCTAGACACAGGGGAGGGGGTCTTCGTTCCTCGGTGAACTTGAGATACCCGTCACGGCCAGGCCCTGATTCGGGTCGTGACACTGGATTGACTTACTGTAGGTGCTTTTATTTAAGCACATTTATAGTGTTTGAATAAGATAAAAAGATATTTTTTGCACTTAGTTTTAAACTAAAATACTTGAGATACCCGTCATGGCCAAGCACTGGTTCGGATCGTGGCACTAGATTGACTTACTGTAGGTGCTTTTATTTAAGCACATTTATAGTGTTTGAATAAGATAAAAAGATATTTTTTTGCACTTAGTTTAAGCTAAAATAATAAAAATAAGTCAAAATGCATAAGTTGAAATTTCAGATTAAGACTTTTGGTTTATAAGTCATAAGCGAAAAGCCAATCCAAATAAACTCTTAATCTCCGACCAATGTGTGCAATTATATTTGTTGCATTCTCAAATTGATAATACATGGCGTTTATAGTTAATACAACAAGTTTTATGATTAGTTGTGATAGATTGGATTAGATTCCTCCATCCTTAATCTTAAGTATAAAAGAAATTCTGACATGGAATACTTTTCATTTTGTTGAGCCTTGCATGATGTATATCTAAATTAATCTGATGTCATATACGAGTTACGAACAACACCTAGTAAAAACAAAATAAAATCATTGTGTTCACGAAATTTTTAAGATGTGTTTATAGACACTTAGATGGAAGAGTAGTTAGATAGTTGAGCGTTATCTCGCTTATTCTTCTATACTACTAGTCGTAGTATTACTCTTTTAGTTGGTTGTCCTTTGATTTTAGTTATTATCTGTGATTTCTTTTGCACTTTGGTTGTGATTATTGTTTATGGTGTGATCTGTCATATTATCTATATATATACTATTTTGGATTGTTTATTCTTGAGCAGATGATATAAAATTGTTTTTAAGTATATTTTTTCAAAAGTGTTATGTAAAAAGTGCTTTTAGGGCAAAACTATTTTTTTTTTAACTAGTGAAAAACTGATTATTTTACTCACCACAAACATTTATTTTTTTCATAAGATTAACCAAATATTTCAATTTTTTAAAACAAACACTTTTGAGAAAAAAATAAGTAATTTTTTAAAAAAATAAATTTAACCAAACAAACTACTAGTAGTCTGACACTGTGACTACAAAATCAGGCACAACATATATTCTCTTTCTATCACAACCCACAAATTTTTAATTTCAAATTTTTTTTACCTTCATAAATATTAAACTAAAATAATTTCATCAATCTCGATGATTGCTTATCCATAAGCTATATAATAAGATGAAAACAAGTTGTCACAATGAAATTAAAATGCCTGATACTATTAATAATTTCATGTTTTTTCACCTTCATCCATAAAAAACATAAAATAATCCAAAAGACAAAGTGATTTTTAACTGGCTAATTAAAAGTAAAATAAGATACATAAATCGAAAAAAACAGACTACTTACTTTATATATATATAAATATATATTATGTTCAATTGAATCAAATTGGCCGATAAATTATGCTACGTGTGTAGATAAGAAAAATATTTATACGTGTTATAACACGACAACAACATATACCCATTGTAGTTTCACATAGTGAGATCTTAAGAGGTAAATATACGTAGATCATACCATTATCTTAGAGGTGAGGTAGAATCACGTTATAACACATCAAAATATAAAATCCAAATTAAAGATTAAAAATAAATTGACTAATCCATTGTGATTAAAAATTAAAATACAATACATTGGGAGCGATTACAATAGCATTATCTAAAACACTAGACATCAATATATATAGATGAAAGTGCTAGCTATTAATCATTGATTATATTCGATAATGACAAAAACTAAAGTTTTTTTTTTTATATATATATAAAATAAAAGCTAATTAACAAAAAAAAGACTAACCAAAATAATTAAGGAAATAATCCATCTTCCTTAATTAACACTTGCATGATTAAAATATTGCCAAAGGATAGGAGTTGCCCTGCGAAAGATTAATTATGAAATATTAATCTTTCTTCAATATTCAACTATATAATATAATCTCATTTTTCTCCATTGATTCGATCGATAAAAAAGGCGGTCACCGGAGGCGCCAACCACCGCCACCACTCACTGGGCTGAGCTGCCATGACTAACCGGAGAATCATGGTGGAAAATGTTGAGCAACTTGACCTAAAGAAAACCCTAAAAAAAAAAAAATTGTATCTTAAGTTATAATATAAGGTATAGTTGATGAATGACTAGGGTTTTGAACTACTATCTTAGGTGTATATATATAGGACTTAAAAGTTTTTTTTTTCATCCGATATCCGGTGCCCGTATTGGTTGGATTGCGCGTTGCAGGGCCCATTATAAGGGTAGCGCTCCCAACAGAATTTTCGTAGATAGCGGAGTAGAGTCGGAATTAATTTGAAGTGTATGATCAATTCTGAACGTGATACTGAATTCATGTTGCGTTTAATGATCAATTCTGAACGTGATACTGAATTCATGTTGCGTTTAAGTTATTATGTTCACGGTTAAATATTTAAAAATAATACAAAAAGACAATTGAAATTTGCTATGAACTTTATCGCTGAAATGCCCATAGCTAACAAATTTCTTTAACAGTCAGTCGCTAATACATCGTTAAATAGGGAGTTGTTTGAATATAGTTATGTACCTTTCTAGTAGTGATCTTTAGTGAATTTTCTAATATAAATACAGAGTCTAACCAGAAGTTATTTGAACTTTTCTAATGTCGTATCTAATGTTATAGTTCGACGTAACATATATACTGACAAAGTGAAGATGTTACTAATGATTAATAGGTTTGTTATTATTTTTATCAGATTATTAATTAAAGTTAATCAAAAAATTTCCCCATAATTTTCGATTATATAAATATTTTTTACATCATCAATACATAAAAGTTACTAAATTAATATATATGAGGAAACCTAAAATTAGAATATGCTTTTTTCTTCCCAAAAGATATGGCATCTTCCAAAGTATATGCGGCGACCACCACATTTGGTCACTACACTTTTTAGTACCTTTAATCATAATTTATATACTAACTTTTAATACTTTTTATTAAAAAAGAAAAAAAATCATTCGATGTTTGATACTTGCATTGAAGTATAGCTAGATCTAGATTCACGTTAAGAGGTTCGGTATTTGGAGGGAGGGAGGTAGAGTAAAATATTTCCTAACAAACACGATCAGTGGCGGACACAAGATTTAGAGATCGTGGGCGTTCGTGTGGTTCGAATGCACATATTGACGCCAAAGCTTTAAGGTTTCACCTGAAAAGAAAAACACTTAGCTATCTTTATGGTTTCCTAGATGCTTTTTTGAAGCTTATATAAATTTTTATACTTTTTTGTAAGTGTCGAAGTATCAAAAAAATGCATATAGATTCACCCCTGAAGACGACTCAATATTCAGGAGTATTCGAACTTGAGATATCTGATTATTCTCTAAAAAGTGCCAGAAAATATTTTATTCTCTAATAAAAAACTTTTCGATGTAAATTTAAATTTAATTGTAATTTTTTTTATTTTTTTATTTTTTGTTGGTACATGTGATACCAACTTTCCACCTACAACGTTTCCCTAGCATGCACATTGTCAAAAAGCAACAAACACCTACACATATTTTCCAGATTTTATTCTCTGTTATCTTTAAAAAATTATTATTTTTATTTTCTCTAGAAAAAATAATATTTCCATCACCTCAATTTGTCACTTACCAAAAAAGTTTTTCTACTAATATTTAATTAAATTTTAAACGTAATCAATACAATTATAAAGCATAGCCTAGTTAGAGGTCATTCATATTTTGATAAAAAAAAAAAAAAAAACACATTAGTATATCTTAGTGAAATCTAATATTTCCTTCGTCGCAGTTTATCTGATAATTAATATTTGATTGAGCGTCGAGTCAACAAGTAAAATGAAAACTTCAAACAAAAAATTTTGGAAGATTGAGATTCTCAAGTTGAAGTTGAGATAAAAAATTTAAAGTTCGACATTGACAAGTAAAATTTCAGATAACTCGCACATCGATATTTTGTCCGAAGTTAGGTTTGGAAGAGCGTAAAATTAAATATTATATATCTTAAGTTTGTTCTAAATCTAATTTTTAGATATCGTATAATTGAGATTCTGACGTAATTAAACTTGTAATTTTTATGCAATTACGAATATAACATAAATAATGATCCCAAAATCGACTATTAATAAATTCATTTGGATCAATTTAGTTGGTCATGGGCTGGGCCCAATATTGGGCTGATATACATTCCTAATTCAAATGGGCTGCTAACTTACCTAATTCAAGCCCATCAAGCTATATTACACTTTGATAATTGTAGTTTTGGTCTCTCACTTTTAAGTAAGTTCTAATTATGGCCCTAATGATGTGTAATTAAGCATTTTAAAGTAAAATTTACAAAAATTTCAAGTTTATCCGTAATTACTTTCTATCCCTACTCTTTGCTAAATTACAAATAATTCCTTATTTTGCAATTTTCGGATACATAATTAGCATCTGGATATATAATTTTGAAATTGAGATACATAATTTTGAATTTAAGAATGTAGCGGTTCATTACTCAATTTTTGCTCGGTTTTGTAATTAACATTCACATACATAATTTCGAAGTTGAGATATATAATTTTAATTACTGAGTTACATCCATTTTTGAAACTATTTGGCCGAGATACATAATACATCAACTAGACCAAAGGAAGATACTAATTAAAATTATGTATCAAAAAATGTATGGAATTGTGGACGTATCCGGCTATCTTTTTCTTAAAAAAAAGGGATTTAAGTAAGTAATAAAAAAGATAGGAATTTTATGTAGTTTAGTAAAGATAAGTTGTGGTGTTATGTTATTTTTTTTTTTTCATTTTTTAAACCTAAAAAATGGACCTAAAACTAATAAGGAATTGATTAATTAAATATGATTATCAATAAGTTTAAGTTCTATGTATCAATGTTGGGTAAATCACAAGTAGATAACAATTTAAGCAAAAATATGTAAAAATCTTGGTACAAATTAATTGATAATCTTGTAAAGATGATAAATAACCTATTACAATCATGTTTTAAAATTCACCCATATTGTAAAATAAATCTTATATTACCAATATGTATGACTTAAATTCATTTTTTTTTTATAACAATAAATTCATGCAGCAAAAGAACCCTTACTAAGAAACATCACATACTTTTTCTTTTTCTTTGAGACGAGAAATAATAATCTAACATAAATATTCTCAGCCAAAATAATAAGCACCAAATTATATTAATATTCAGTTAGCACTTAGCTCTTACTTCTTGTCTATTTTAAAAAATTACATTAAAATTATAAATCTATAACTTATGATCAGTGACGGAGCCAGAATTTTCATTGAGGTGGTTCAGAAGTAAACATACGAACTAGCCGAAGGGGTTCAACATCTACTATATATACATAAAAAATATTTTTAACCATGTAAAAATAGTATAATTTTCCGTCGAAGGGGGTTCAGCGGATGAACCCCTTGGATGAATGATGGCTTCGTCCCTGCTTATGGTGGTCGGTCAGTCGAACGCTCTTCATTGAAAAATTATACAAAATACATAGATCATAATTTATTTTTCTATACTTATATATCTAATCTTGAACACTTTTAACGAAATTTCAGTTAACTAAATATTAACAAATTATGAGAATAGGGAGATCAATTAATTATGACCTGTTTTTGTAGAGAACAACTTTAAAGATGGTTTTGGAACAACTTGTTAGTTAAGAAAGAATTATTATCAAAACCAGATAAGAGGATTCCCTAACCAGATAAGGGGAAATTTATACTGATTGGTTACGAGTTCACGTAAATTCAATAGTTTTTTTCCGAGACTTTATGTAAGACTAATTTAAAATGATTCTAGGAACTCATAATAACTTTAAATTTTGAATTCGACTATGTTCGTGATTTTATCAAACAAATTCAGACTCCTATTGAAAGCGTTGTCGCCTTCATGAGAAATGGATCCTACAATGCGCGAAACCTAATTTAATAAAGGTTTAATACATATATCGAACACCGTGTAAGCATCAGAACATACATATAGAAAACATCGAACCCTTTTCAATTTGTTTGCTTATTTACTTCGTTATATCTTAATACCTTTCGTGAAAATCCTACTCCGCCACTACGAATAATAAGAAACAAAGCTATGTTAAAACCCCACGTACTCTACAAAATCTTTTTTAGCTTTATCTCTTCATGCACGACAAGAATATTCATGTAATCATCATTATAACTATACAATAAAACTTTTAAAAAATTTATTTTTCAAAAAGTATTTTACTATAGTAAAATATAAAAAGTACAACTCCACAAGATCTCTTGAGTTTCTTGCAAGAAATCAAAAGCTAACCTTTAGACTATAGTTTCCATAATAATATATTCTTTGGAACTTTATCCTTTCACCCCACTATAAAAATAGCCCATTATTTCTCTGACAATAAGTACACCAAGACCCAAAAACCAAGTCCACACAAAATAGTCCATTCTTAAAACCAGCGTTCTTAAAGTCAAAGAATCGAACATCAAAAAAAATAGAAGAAAACCCCCTCTTGTAGTTCGATTCTCTCGAACTACGTGAATCCTTAACCTACTTCTGGTTGTTCCTCTCCTTCTTCCCTTGTAAAACCCTCTCATCGTTATTGTCGGGTTAAACTGATAAAATTAAACAGCATGTTCTAATATTTGGATCCTCTCGAACTACAAGAATCCTTAACACACTTCTAGTCGTTCCTCTCCTTCTTCTCCCATAAAACTCTTTCATATATCGTCATTGTTAGGTTAAGTCTGACAAAACAGACTGTTCTTATAGTTGGATCCTCCCGAACTACAAAAATCCTTAACACGCTTCTGGTCGTTAATTCATCTCCTTCTCCTATAAAACTCTTTCATAAATCTTCATTGTTAGGTTAAGTCTGACAAAACAACCTGTTCTTATAGTTGGATCCTCCCGAACTACAAAAATCCTTAACACGCTTCTGGTCGTAAATTCCTCTCCAGCTTCTCCTATAAAACGCTTTCATATATCGTCATTGTTAGGTTAAGTTTGACAAAACAACCTGTTTTGATAGTTTGATCCTCCCGAACTACAAGAACCCTTAACCATGCCTCCGGTTGCTCCACCTCATCCACAACCGCCACCTGGCGCAAAGCCACGTCAGCCATTTAGTCTTTTTAGGTGCATAGCCATTACACTTTTAACTCTACTTATCATAGTAGGACTAGTTGTGCTCATCATATGGCTAGTCCTAAAACCTCATAAAATGGTCTATTCCATTGAAAATTCTTCAATCCATGATTACAATTTAACCAACAACAATCATTTAAGTGCCAATTTCAATTTTACAATAAGAGCCTACAATCCAAACAAAAGAGTCTCAATTTATTATGACAATATTGAAGTGAAACTCTTTTTTAACTCGCAACCTATAGCTTTCAACAATAACGTTGAGCCATTTTATCAACCTCGCCGGAACGTGACACATATGAATGTGTCACTTCCAGCGAATGACGTGGCACTTTACGGGGATATTGCCCATGATTTTAAGACAGAAAGGTCAGGAGGAGGAGTCGAAGTTGAAGTTAAAATTAGGGCAAAAATAAGGTTTAAAGTTGGTGCATGGAAATCAAATCATAGAAAATTGAAGATTTTGTGCACTCCTAGGGTAAATTTTTCTAATTCAAGAAAAAATTCTAAATCATTTCCTTGCGATGTAGATATATAATTATTAAGTTTTTTTTTTTTTTTGACATTTTTTGGGGTGTTTTTGGATTTTTGTTATTTTTATTTTTATTTTTTTTATGATGAATTGTTGTAATTTCTTTTTGGTTCTTTCTTGGATGTGAGATTGACATTGTGGTTTCTTCAACTGTAATTGTAACATTTTGTGTTTTGAATGAAAAATAATGTGTCTGCATGAAAGAGAACATAAATGTTTTTTTTTCTTTTCAAATCTATTAAAAAAATGTCATTTGTTAATATGTAGTAATCTCTTAATTTTAGTAGCTCACATGATATGTTTAAAATCACAAAAATCCAATACTCTTTAGTTCGTTATAGTTAACTTTTGTTTAACGTAATAAAATTCAAAATTCTCTATTGCTTTTAAAAATTTTGCGTCCAATAAACTGTAAACTGTTGACAGTGGAAATCAAAATAAACTTCGCTCATTTTTTATAATTTTACTTTTGACAAATTACACGTTGAAATGATAGAGAGCGGTTAGGCGCTATGAAAGAACGAGTTCAGATTCAACCCTTGAGACGCTTTTTGAGTTAAATTCCAACAACACAAAATCATGATACACCAAAAGTTACGCCAGAACGAGTAATACTTTGACAGTTGGGCTTGGTTTTGTCGAGATTTCTATTCACTTTACTTATTGACGGTCCAAAGTGACAAATATGAAAGAACCTTACAACATTGTTTATCCATTTAACAAAATTAACCTAAATAGTCGTTCACTCAACTGTTTAAATTAAAAATAATCGGTGTATATATAGTATATGTATAAACATACAGAATCAATATATAATTTATGTAAATATTCCCATCTAAACATGTAATTGTGAGAAATGGGTTCCATTCCAAAAGGGCTCCATTTCAGCCCATTACAATAATGGGAGATTTACATGAAAATAAATTCATATTTATTAAAAATCACAATATTATTTGATTTTTAAGTAATATATACTATTTTCAATTAATTTCACAAAATTAAAAATTGCAAAATTTATATTTATTTATTATTTCTTTCCACAATTCCTAATCGTACACCGCTTTCATTAGAAAATTACTGGAGTGATGTTCGTTGTTAGTGCTCCTTAGCTAGAGTTATTTTAAAAATTACTGTACGACATTGTAGATCTTATGTATGTTATTTTAAAAATCACTTTACTTTGGTGTATGAATATCAAAATTTACCCTATATACATAATTTGCTTGAGTAATTTGTATAAAAAACTTCTAATTAGAGGACAAATTACCTTAATCTCTAACATGAGTAAGACATAAAACTTGTATTGTTTTTTTTACAAAAATGTGAACAAAATTGAAATTTATTTTAGACTAAACTTTGGGAACAAAATTAGGTAGGTAAATAGTGTGTAGTCCACATCAAAATGAATTGTGATTGCTTGTCATTTTTCTTATGAAAAATAATTTGATAGTGGTAGTTGATGAGTCTTCCATAGTAGTCACCTTAACTCAATAGCAAAAAATAAAAAATAAATAAAAAAGAATAAAAATAATAATAATAAAAAAAAAATCTAACCTAATAAAGCTACATGGTGATTAGTGGAGCACAATTCAAATTTATTATTTAAGTAAAGTATTTGCCTTTTTTTCTTTTGTAAATAAGAAGCTTTAATGATAATCAAATACCTATAAAGAAGCTTTAATGTTAATCCAATGCCTTAATGTTATGGTTTAAAGTTAGAGGAGGAGTTTGATTATTGAAGTAAATTTGAAGTAAGTAAATAAATTTTATCCAAAATATTAATTAGATTTTTAGGAGATTGATTTGAAAAACATTAAGGGGTGAATATTTATACTTATATCAATCCAATAAAATCTACAACAAATTAAAAAGTAACCCTAGTTTTTATTGCTTTATGAATATTATAAATTCATTATAACTGAGTATATATCTACGATGACTATCAATAATCATATTAGACAAACGATATCTTTTTTAGCCGCCAGCGTGAAAATTAATGTTAAGATCAACCTGAATATTAATTCAGTAAGGAAAAATGATTTAGTGTTTCGTGTATTTTGATATGTTGAAGTGTAAGGCATAACTTTGTTTCTTTATCTTGAGCCGGGAGTCTATCGGAAACAGCATCTCTACTTCTTTGGAGGTAGCGGTATGAACTGTGTACATTTTACCCTCCCCAAACCCCACTTTGTGGGAACACACTGAATTTGTTGTTGTTGTAAGAAAAAATGATTTAGTGACATATAAAATACATTGTTAATCCATTTTTGTCATATTAAAGCCTCTAAATAATGACATGCATGTTTTGATTTTCTTTTTCTGTTCTTTAAAAAGGCGATTAGTCATCGATTCAAATACAAAATATTATCATTATCTTCTGAGTAATTACACATTCAAATATTTATATCATATTTTAAACAAAAGCATTTTCCTTTATGTTTCCACATGTATAGCAACCCATAAAGGCAGGCATGGAAATAAGGTTTGTTGCAAATATGTATTTTTTATTTTTTTTAGAGTCGAACAATATAAACATAAATTTTAGCTAATATTTTAAATTGTGTTTTTTCATTATATTTATATGAGAAAATTATAATTTATAGTTTTTTCGTATAGTTTTAAACATATAATTTTAATTTTAAGATGTCGCATTAATCTGATCTAATTTAACTTAAAAGTAATTTAAATGATCTCTCGAACAGCGAAGCATGTCGACTAAAATGGAACTAAGGGAGTACTTTACTTTTATTTTGGATAAGGGAGGGAATATAGCAAGATTCGAATCCCGTCGTTAAAGTAAATATACAGATAGCTCACCAACTGAACTGCACCACATGTAAAATGTGTACACAAAAAGCCATGACTTTTTTTTTTGCCTAATTTGTTATAAAATGAATGGTCCATAAGAACAAAAATGGTATGAACATTATTAAAATAAAAGAGACTATGATGAGGAAGTATCACATGAATAATTTTTAAAAAAAAAAGATTAATATGGTATGTGGATTTTGTTTTGGTTTAATTTATAAGAAATTGAGATTTTTTGGAAAATAATTTCCGAGATAAGTTATATTTGGATTAATCTTTTTAATGCAACAAAAAGAATATAGAAATAACCAAAGAAAATCATCATTAAATTATTGCTAAATAGTTCATAGCTTAAAATATCTAAATCAACCAATTCAAAATCGAACTTAAAAATTCCAACTCCAATATGAACTTATTTGAATTCTTAAATTATAATTTTTTTAATTTGTAAATTAAAATTTTCATATTTAATTCGATCTGCCTAAGCGTTCACCCCATTGTGGAACTTATCACTCCTCAAAATTTATATATTCAAACTATATAAATTAAACTTTCAACTACTCCATTATTGACACATATATCCAATTAAATACTACTAAGAGCTAGCTGTCATCTCAACAAATTAATTAATTTCATACACAAACAATTAATAAAAGATAATTTCAAGCCACAAAATTGTACTGAAAAAAAGAAACATTTCCATTTCTTCATGCAAAAATCACATGTGTTTGGTGAAAATCTTTATAATATTCAATTTTGGTAATACCTTTTCTTTCTTTCGCTTTTTTTCTTAGGTACATTTTCAAGTACTCCTTTAGATGTGCACATTGTTGTGCTTTGAAACAACAAAAGGAAACCCCACATATGTTATATTTTTGGTGATGATAGTGTTCGGGTCCGCTTGTGTGTATCACAATTAACTTTGTCGGGCAAAGGTAAAGTCAGAATTATTACAAAGAGGATTTAAAATTTGATGAAGAATTAATTGAAGGGGGTTCAACTATTATATACACAAAAAATATAATTTTAGTGATGTATAAGTAGTACAATTTTCCGTCGAAGGGGGTTCAGTGAACTCTCATGCCAAAGGCTGGCTCCGCCCCTGTTATCGAACGTGTACTAGTTCTCTTCAACATAGATATCGGATAATTTTTTCCACAAAACCTTAGCTAATAGGAAGAAATCATCTAATTACTTTTTTCTTTTTGTTTTTGCTGGTATTCGCTACTCACTTTGGGTTTAACTAATTTGTATTTGCGTAGAAGAGTTCAAATTTTGGGTAAAGCACTCAGTATCAAACGTGATTCTATACCCAGAACTTGAATTCGAAGCTTTTAATTGAGGATGGAGGAATATTATCATTCCGTCACAATCTTTGGTGGTATCTAATATGTTTTAATGTTCGCTAGGATTTAAACTAAACAACCTATGTGATAGTGGCGAAGTCAGAATTTTCACTAAGGGGGGTCAGAATTAAAGATATGAATTGTCGAAAGGGATTCAACATCTACTGTGTCTATATAAAAGATAATTTTAACCATGTATAAGTAGTATAATTTTTCGTCAAGGGAGGATCGAATGAACCCCCTTGTCCAAAGATGGCTCCGCTATATGATAGCTTGTTTGATCAAGCTTCTATAATCTGCTTATTTTGACGAAAAAAATGTCTCAATTTTTTTATTTAATTTTTTTGAAAAAAATATTTTTGGAGAGTAGCAATTTGTGTTCGAATATTTTTATAATATTGAAACATCACTTTATGTTTGGCTAAAATTTTAAAAGTTCTTTTGCAGAAAAAGTTACTCCCTCCGTTCTATTTTATGTGTCGTCTTTTAACCGGATACGGAGTTTAAAAAATAAGTGATGACTTTGTAAAGTTTACAAAATTTTCCCTAAGTTACTTTATTGTTTACTTTTTACTTGTCTTTTCTTATTAAGTGAAATCCACTAAGGATAAAATGGGAATGATGTCATTAAATAGTTACCAAATAAAAAAAAATAACATTTTTTGGGGGACGGATCAAAAAGACAGTGACCACACATAAAATGGGGACGGAGGGATCATTTATATATTGTATACTTTTAATTAACTTTTGGAATCTTGATGAAACAAAATATAAGGCTATTAAGTTTCAAAACTTTGTTACAATAAAGTGCTATAATTAGTTGATGATTTGAAATGCAATTAAGGTAACAAATGGGGTCAACATGTTACTAATATAATATGATAATGAACGTTGTTAAGGCACTAATAAGCCATGATTAGATTAATTGTACCTAGGCAACTTTAATTATAATTTGGACCATTCATAAGTTTTTTTTCTATTAAGGAAGAGAATTTAGTTGTGATTGATTTTTAAATGATGATTACTTATGATGATAAAAATTATTAAAAAGTAGCCAACTTTTTAGGAAGTTAGTAATGGGATCCACATGAAATTTATGGAAATGTAAGTTCATAAGTTCTTTTTCTTGTTTCCTTAAAAGTAATTGGAGCAATTTATTTACTTACTTATTTATTTATTTATTAATCTTAACTTAATGTTGCAAGAAATTGAGATAATTAAGGATTAAATATTTATCCTTCTGATACGTGATTTGCTTAAGGTGTAATATATACAAGCTCGTCCTTCGTCTTGAGCGTAACATATGTACACTCCTCTTAATTAGGACTCAGCGCCCTCGATGAGATTTGTCCACCATCGTACTGAGGAAAAGTTCGGGTTTGATATCATATGTTATGATCTCTAGTTTAATTATTAAGGTATTGTTCATTTTTGGTCTAAATCCACATTGATTTATCTTTAGAGACTTGTCATTCGTCATGAATGTCACATCACATACACTCCCCTTAGGACTCAACGTCCTCGATGAGATTTGCCTGCCACCGTACCGAGGAAAAGTTTGGGTTTGATATCATATGTAATGGTCTCTAGTTCAATTGTTAAGGTATTGTTCACCCTGGGTCTAAAGTTATACTGATTTATCTTTAGAGACTTGTCCTTCATCATGAGCGTCACGCCACATACACTACCCTTAGGACTCAGCGTCCTTGATGAGATTTGCCCACCATCTTATTTTTGAAATGCAATTTATATATATATATATATATATGTGCGTGTGTGTGTGTATGTGTGTGTCTGTATATATATGTATGTATGAATCACAATAGCTAATAAATCAACGTATTTAAAAGACATAAAAATAAATCGCAATAAAAAAATTATTTGATTCTCAAATTTGAAAGGTACCAAATAAATTAAAATAATAAAGTCAAAATAAAACCACATTTTTTAAGCATTTGGACGCATGAAAGCATTTAATTAGTGACATCAAATTTCAATTCAAAGTTCACAAGAAAGTAAAATATATATATATATATATATATATATATATGAGCCATATAGAAAGAGTACACAAATTAAAGCCTATATTTCAGCATTATTGTAAGGAAAGGGGGATCATGTTATAATTTTTTTTCAAAAAATGTAATGATATAAAAAAAAAGAATCCCATAACATCTTTATTGACTCACATGTATGTTGAAAAAGTACAACAAAATTATTATTAATAATGAACAAATTGAAAAACAGGAAAAACTTATCTACTGAAATATTGCGTCACGATGAGCAACTGCCTTAAATGTGATTTATTAGAATATAAATTGTTCAGATCGAACACTTTCTAAGATTCAACACCGCGCTCAGACGCATACATTCATGAACATGTGAAATTTAGAAACTGCGAGAAATATCAATTCTTCAAAAAATAAAATTGAGATAACTACTTGAGAGAATGATATATTTTTTAAGGAAGAAGTGAGTTCTAGCCTTAGACTTAGTATGCGCATGCTGACCTATGGCTTTCGATTATTTCGCTCATAGTTAGCAGAGGTGTCTTTCTAGCGTTTCCTCGCGTAAAAGACTACTTTGCTATCGGCTTTCCGACGGAATTGTTGTTGATTGAGTATTGGCCGAGGCGTCTTTTTTTCTTTTATAAGCAAAGAGATTGTAGCTGGAATAAATAGGTAGGTGAAAAACGAATACGCTCACATATCAAGGCCAAAAAATCATACAAGGAGATATAAGGAATTATTAGAGTGTCTTATTAAGATATGAACCTGCGATTTAAAGTAATTTTAGAATTTCTTTATCACGACACTAAAATTTTTACTTATGTAAAATAAATTCAACAATTCTTTGAAATACATATTTTAATATTTTTTTGAATCGATTTAAAGTAATAACCTTAATTTTATTTGACAATTGATCGCTAATTTATATTATTTCAACCTCAATTGTTATAGAATCGATCCTCTTGAACTGTACAAAAATATGTAGAACAACATTTCAATATCAATATTTATTTGGAATCGATTTTCAAACTATGTGTAGTATATTATATGCTTTTTATAATAATAGCTTGCTATAAAAAATATTTTTTAAAAATGATATAATTACAAATAAATTTTACATGAAAACGACGTCGTTAAGCCATTGTTAGCCCCGCTCCCACACCTTGCCGTAAAAGGCATTTCCACGTGGCAGACACCCATTTCCTCTCACTATGAACAAAAAGAGAGCAAAAATAATATTTAATATTCCCTCCATTGAAAATAGAATAATCTATTATTTTTGACATGAAGTTAGAATTTTTTTTTTTTTTTGTGATTTTAAATTAACGACATGTCAAATCAAATATACTAAATTATCTTTTAATTTTATGATCTTAAACATATCATGTGTAAAGTTGAAATTTAAGAATTACTAAAAAAAGAAAAGGTCATTCTAGTATCACGATCTAAAAAAATAAAGAAGACTCTGAAATGTTGTAATCTTAAATTAAATTTATGTCAAATGTATCAAAATAATCATTAATTTGTGATATTCGAGAAATACGACTAGACAAGACATATTACAGCTTATCTTAACGAGGGATCTTACCGAGGAAATGAGCTTATATTGGAGGTTATAAAGTATACTAATTGTGATAGTCATAGTATTGCTTCTGAACTTTGTTATTCTCCCATTTTCTCACCATTTGATTTTTTTTTATACGTCGACTATCATATTTTTTATTATAATTACTATTTACGTATGTTTTGTTATGCATTTGCCTCTATTATTCTTTTTTTGGAATGTTTTTTGTTGAGCCAATGGTCAATTAATAAAGAATAAAATTTACATACACTCTATATTTTTAAAATTTTACTTTGTAAGTCACTAAATATATTGTTATTGTACATAAGAAAAAGAATATTTTTTTTAAAAAAAACGTTCAAACATTAATTATGTTTTCAAAATGCTTTTGAATTGATTAACCAATTATTTATTAAAAGTATACTTTTGAAAAACATTTATAATTTGATCATATAAACTTGACCAAATAAATTAGAAGTGTTGAGAAGTTTTTTTATTTTAGAAGGATTAGATACTCATAATTATTTTAATAAAATAATTGTAAATTAAAAGTATTTATATAAAGAACAAAGGGGAAGTTAGGAGTTTTGTTTTGAAAAAGATATTCTAAGAATTAGAAATTTATTTTTTACTAAAGATAAATAATAAAATATTTGATCAACTCAAAATAACTTTTTAGTTGAAAAGTCATATGACACTTTCGTATCTACCAAACACGTAGATAGCGAAAAGATAGTTTATAAATCACTTTAATCTACTTATAAGTTTAGTTAAATATTTCTTAATTATTAATTACTTGAAATGAATATTTTTGATTCCTTTACTTAGAAAAATAACAAATTTCTTGAATTAAGTATTAACTTCTAACGTGTTTAATTATTCATCTATTATGTTAATTTTATATTGTTATGCTCTATTTATATGTAGTACACATATAAAAATACTCTGAATATAATCTATTTGTTGTATAAAAGATTTTAAATCATACATTTTAACTAATTAAAGTTAACAGATTTTAAATCATACATTTTAACTAATTAAAGTTAAATATATTGAATCATAATGTTATATATGTTTGGACATAAAATACCAAAAATCGAATTACCGAACCCGAAAAAAAAATTGGTAATTGGTATTCGATAATTTGGTATTTGGTATGATATTTGAGAGTAAAATTTTAATATTTTGGTATTCGGGATTGAATTTGGTACAAGATATTAATACCGTTTGGAATTCAAAATTTACCGAATATCGAATATATATATGTGTGTGTGTGTATAGTATTTGGGAGTAAAATTTAAATATTTTGGTATTCGAGATTGGGTTTGGTACAAGATATTAATACCGTTTGGTATTCGGTATTTACCGTATATCGAATATCGAATATATATATATATATATATATATATATATGCCTAACCCAATAGACAATAGTACTAGTCATCCCAAAGAATCTCTTGGACCTTGGTAATCTATTCGTAAAAAGCAACAAAAAGAATACTAAATAGGTTTTCTATTCAATATACTCTTTGAAGTTTAAACGTATATTAGCACATATCCAAATTTACCAAATACCGTACCGAACCGAAGTTTAATTTACCGATTACCGAACTGTAGAACCAATGCTTTTAAGTATAGTATATGGTATCTATGTACAAATACCGATTATCGAATTATGGAACCCAAACTTTGAAAATACCAAACTGAATACCAAACGCCCACCCCTATTGTTATAGTACTAAAATTAGAATTTATCCATAATCGAAAGATGAAAAGTGTTATTATTAAAAAAAAATGAAAAAACGACAAATATACTTTTGAACTATGATCAATTGTATGTATATATTCTCCATCATATTTTGGGTTGTTACCGACCAAAGCAAAGGTATGCTAGGTGATCAAAATTGCTCAAGCGAGGACTCAACGGGAGAATCCAGACTATTCAGGAAGAATCGCAGTATCACCGAGATACCTGAAGGGCCAACAGTATGTACCTCGGGAGCCCCAGGCCATTCAATTCAAAATAGAACAAGCACCTATGACTAAAGGGATTGGAATGTCGACCACAGGGCGAGAGAATCTTATAATACAAGGGTTAGCGACTGGTCAAGTCATTAAACTTAGTTATTTTAATCAACATGACTGCAATTCAGAGGCGGAGCCAGGATTTCAACTAAGGGGTTCAATATTCAAAGAAAACTTAGTCGAAGGGGGTTCAACACCTACTATAACCACATAAAAAATAATTTTAATTATGTATAAATAGTATATTTTTTCATCAAAGGGGATTTGGACTGGCTCCGCCCCTGATGCAAGTGGACTGGATTTTTAGGTTTTGAACTAACTACGATCAAAGTCGACCAAAAAGATGACAACCCTTTATTCAAATCAAAAGAAGTACCTCACTTCACCTACAAAGAAGTTGTTGGAGCTGGGTTTCGAACTATGAAAATTTGCTTTAATCTTTTTTCAGAGCTCCAGATGTTTTAACCAGTCATAAATAACTTGCTTAATTAGTACCCTTTCGATATTGTTCGAGCGCCTTTATTTTTAGCCTCTCATATATAAGCGCTTACCATTAATGAAATGATACATATACGTCCTTAATACTAACAATAGGGATGCATGTGCGTGACAAAATGTATATACTACCATTTATCACACTTTGAATTAATATTTATTTCTTTTTTTGTTTAATTTTGTTTTTATCAAAATTAATGGTAAAAACTACTAAAATAAATAAATGGACCAATCAAAAATACAGTGAGGTGTTCCCCTACTTCCGTTATTACTTTCCTAATAAATTTCCCCTTCCATTTTTAGCTTCTTACATTTTTCTCTCATTTGGACCAAAAAAATCAAATCCTCTTCAACTCTGAAAATTACACAACACATACTGCAACTTTCTTGTTTTTTTGGGTTGTTGGGTTTCTACATTCTTTCACTTTCAACTCAACAACTGTTCAACTCTATAAGGCCAGTTTTCATTTTTCTTTGTTGTTGCATACAGACAAACATGTAAGGTAAGATTGCGTATAATGGATGATTTTTTTGGTTTGGTCTTTTCTTGGACCTCGTGTATAGTGGGAGGTTTAGTACACTGCAGGTCTTTCTTTCCTTCCTTGGATTTCGTGTGCTGTAGATCTTTCTTTCTTGTTGGAATTTCAATAAATCAAGAATCTTGTTTTTTTTGGTATTGCATTGTTTAGTACTTTTTTTTTATACGTAATTTTGCTGGAATTTCCAGTTCATTTGATTTCTGCAATGTAAATTTACTGTTGAGATTTGCTTAATTTGCTCTTAAAGATTTGTCCCATTATGTGGGAATATACTAGGTTTGTTGTTGTTGTTGTTGTTGTTCTTAAAGATTTGATTTGTAAGTAATTTTTTTTTTTGATTTTCTGAAATTGGTAATCTGGGGTTGGGTAGATGTGAGATTGTGAGTAGGTGGGGTGTGGTATTTTGCTGAAATTTTCTTGATTTGTTGATAAAGATTTGATTTTTAAGTGATTTCTTTGCTATCCACACAATTTGTTTTTATGGGGTTGGGTGGATGTGAGTAGGTGGGGTGTGATGTTTTGCTGTCATGAAGGAATACTTCTCTCAGATTTGAACTTTTTCTTTTTGATAACTGTGGTGTCCGAGTCAGCTTTTGTGCACCTCGGCTAAATCCAGGGAGATTTCTCTCAATTAACTCTGTCCGACAAGGCTAGGATAGGTGAGAAGAATCATCTAGTGTTTTTTTGACTCTGCTGAGATTTGAACGTGAGACTTCAGGTTCTTAGATTTGAACTTTTTCTTTTTGATAGCGGTGGTGTACGGGTTAGCTTTCGTGCACCTCGGCTAAATCCAGGAGACTATCAGCTAACTCTATCCAACAAGGCTAAGACAAAGGTGAATTTTTGTCTCCGCTGGGATTTGGACTTGAGAACTCAGGTTCTTAGATTTGAAATTTGAATGTTACTTTTTACCCTTTTTGTCAGAGAAAAAAGAAAGATCTGCTAATCACTTTTTCTCATTTTAGGCCCATTGTTTCCTTCGGATTACTTGTTGGGAGGTTAAGTTAAAATTTTGGGTGTTCTATTATGAGTTAATGTTGTGTTCTATATTCTTTATACAGCTCATGTTTTTGTATTTTTATCTGTAGAAGCTTAAATTTTTTTAGGATATTTTTGAATAATGTGGAAATTTTCTTGATTTGTTCTTAAAGATTTGATTTTTAAGTACTTTCTTTGCTTTCTTCCCCACCCCACCACTTGTTTTCTTGGTTGGGGGGGGGGGGATGTGAGTAGGTGGGGTGGGATGTTTTGCTGTCTTGAAGGTGTACTACTCAGATTTGAAATTTGAATGTTACTTTTTACCCTTTTGTCAGAGGAAAAAGAAAGATCTGCTAATCACTTTTCCTCTTTTTAGGCCCATTCTGCTTAAAAAAAGGTTTTCTTTGGATTACTTGTTGAGAGGTTAGGGGATAAGTTTTTGCTTCGTTTGGTGTTAAGTTAAATTTTGCGTAGTATTAGATCCCGACTATCCGACAGAATCAAGGATCGTGTTTCTTTTGTTGTTTTGTTTATGATAGTTGCAGCTTTATTAATGTGTTAGTTGAATTGGAAATCACAATTTGGTGATATGGGTAATCAGTTTCTTGCCATAATTAATGCAATCTTGATGCTTCATGAACAGATCGGTTAACTTATAGATCCGGTGATTTATTACGATGGTTGAGAATTGGAAGTGTTGAATGTGGCAAGAGTATGGCTGTTGCTGGCTTGCATAATGTTTCTGCATTTGGTTCTTCTTTATTTATAGAGTCTCAGTCGTCAGCATCGAGGCAGCGGAGTGAACATGACAGGCCGAGAACCCGGGCTTCATCTATTCTGCAAATGTGGAGGGAGCTTGAGGGTGAGCATGCGGTGAGTAATTCCTATGCCCCTACAGAAGATAGGCTGGGACCACAGAGGAATGATCGTGTCAATGAGGACCAGAATCAAAGCCATATCGAGTTGGATAATTACTTTGATGATGGACGCAGTGTTAGCTCAGATCTATCAAGCGATCTTGGTGAGGTTGAACGCGAAAGAGTGAGGCAGCTTATTCAGGAGTGGATGCACACTGGTGCAAAGGGTCATTCACAATCATTGAATGTCTCAAATGCTAACAACTGTTCTAAGGTACAGTTGTTAGGGGAAAACGAACGAGCAAGGGTGAGAATCATAAAGGAGTGGGTGCGAACGAATATTCATCGGAGTGGCACAAGTTCTCCTAGAGATGAAGTTGCTCCTGAAATTGGTTCTCAATTTGAACAAGTGCGTGATGGGTTGTCGGTCAATCATTCACAACATGGAAAGAGAAAGGCCTTGCGTAGACTCTGTGGTCGACAAGCTCTTGTTGATTTACTGATGAGATCTCAGAGGGAAAGGGAAAAAGAACTTCAGGGATTGTTGGATTGTAAGCCTGTATCAGACTTTGCCTATCGCAACCGGATTCAGGTTAGGCTTCAGTGGAAATGCTTTCTTTTGTCCTTGCCCCCCCTAGAATATCAATATTTTGTATGTCATCTTAAATGTTATTCAAGGATTTATGGTGTTGATATCCTGTCTCCTGGTGTATATCATACATAGAAAGTGAGGAATGAAAGTCTCCTCATTATGGCATCAAAGTTAAATGTGAAATGTTCTCATGTCGTTGAGAACAAATGGAAAAAATATAATGCTAGTCAATAGAGTGCGAAAGATAAAGAGGTAAGCAAAAACGGAGATTGACCAAATTTGCTAATATCTTGCAAGTTCACTTGGCTAAATTTGATCACAATTAGATAAAATACTTAACTTTATAATGGTTGATATCTCGAGGGTGTTTAAAGTATTAATTATTAGATATGTTAATTAAAGATTCTGCTAAAATACAACGCCACGTGTCTCTCTAGTTGGTCGCAAGTAGCAATGCTGCATTGTGATCTAGGTATATCTCAATCACTACAACAACAATATACTCATTATAGTCCCACAAGTATATCTAAATGACTAAAAGTATAAAATTGATATTGTCCGACTAACACTCGCGCCATTCACATTTTGTTGTCCACTATTCCAAAATAGATTTTCACTTTTACTTGTCACATTTAACATATCAAGAAAAGACAATTATTCTTTTTTCATGTTTTACCCTTAGAATTAGTTACATAATCCCTAAATCACCAACACCTAATACTAAACATCACTTAATATGGGTATTGTAGTGAAATACTCATATCAATCAGTGTTTCTAAAGGGCGTGCAAAGTCCAAAGTGGCCTAGTAAAACTGAATGGAGGGAGTGATTAGTATTGTAAAGTTGACTTAAAATTTTGAATTTCTAGTTGAGAAGGAAAAGTTGTTTCCGTGTTACTTATAAATCACGGATTCGAGCTGTGGAATCAATTATTGATATGTAATTGTGTTAGAGTAGACTGCCACACTCCCTTGTAGTGTCACCCTTCTCTGGAATCTATATGAATGCCGATGCTTCGTGCACCGGGATTCCCTTTTTAATTTGTAGTTGAACCAAACATGGCTTCATGAAATTTTATTGTTACTTTTAAGAGAATGGGCCCCAATTAAGCGGAATGGTTAACATAGGTTTCAAGTAGCCGACACACCCAAGGGTGTGGCCTAGTGGTTCAGTGAAGTTGGGTTGAGCACCATGAGGTCTCAGGTTTAATTCCCAATAGAGACAAACACTAGGTGATTTCTCTAGCCTTGGTGGAAGAGTTACCTGCTTCCTGTTTCTGGTGGGAGGTGGCAGGTATCCCATGGAATTAGTCGAAGTGCGCGCAAGCTGGCCCAGACACCACGGTTATCCAAAAAAAGGAAAAGGATTCATGTAGCCGACTCCCATCTTTGTTTGGAATCAAGGTGTAGTTGATTGATTGGCTACTTGTTTGATATTGATAAATTATGGTTTGATTGTTCAATTGTAGTTTATCAACATGCATTTGGTTTCATCATAGTGCAATTATTGTTTGTACTTATTCTAGTAGTTTGGACTTTTTAGATTTAACGTGCATACAATATATTTATCCTTGGTCTTCGGTGAATTTGGAGATCCTTAGGCTCCTGTACTTTGTTTCATCGAGCTTCTATTATTCTCATCCATTGATTATTTTCCACCTCTTGCGTGTTCGTTATACTGGAAAACTTTGTGTGGTGCAGTCATTACTCCGGGGAAGGTTTCTGCGAAATGATAACTTGAGCAGTGATGAACGAACTGCTTCAAATGCAGCAAGCGAACTGGGCTTACTGAGGCAACGGCATACTGTGTCTGATTTAAGGTAAAAATGGACCTGAATGTGAAGTCCGTTTTACTTTGAGTTGTTTTCACTTGCTTGCGGCAATATTATATTAGTAATTGTCTTCTTCTGTCAGCCCAAAGGTACATCTGATAACATAAGTAGTATCTGACAAGCATAACTTCTTCTAACCAACCGTCTTACCTGGCATATGAAATGGAAACAGGGAAGAAATTTTGTCCAGATTGGACGATAATGTGCGTGGTTCTACTAGTAATATGCTGCCGTCCTCTCCAAAGGATGTCCGTCAGCCATCTCAATCAAATAGTGAACAAGAGGTAATAGATGAATGCTATGATCAATCGGAACTTGTTAATGAAGAGAGAGAGATCAACGGATCTCATGTGGTGACAAACTCAGCAAGCTCTATCTGTGAGCATGTGAATCATCAATATAACATGGACGAAGTAGCTGAAACTTCAGAGCAAGTTGGAGAAAATGAGGATCAAGAGCAATACACGTCAAATTTGGAGTCGTCTTGTAGTTTACCTGAAAGACAAAATAACGGGAATAGTGACTTGGCGGAAAATGCTGGTGAAGGATGGTTGCTGGAAGCTACGGCTATTGAAGGCAGTCAGCAAGGTGGTCATTTGTTAGAAAACCATGCAACGTTCAATGAAAATGATGCAATGCGAAGTGAGGCAAGCGATTCTCAAGAGGTGGTAGAGGCTTATTTTCGTGATTTGGATAGAAATATCTTTGAAGATTATGACTGGGAAGGTTCATCAGCTCAGGCAGAAGAGCTACAAGAATTTATCGCTGAGCGTGAACAGAGTGATTTGGAGCAAGCAGAACAGCCAGAGGAATTTGTAGCAGAACATGACGAAAGTGAGTCACAGAATATGTATGATGATCAGAATGAATGGGTATATGATGCCACAGAAAACATGGTCGGAGATTCGCAGGAAGGGACTCCTAATCAATCTTATCCAGAAAGTTTGGATGGTGGCATTGAAGAACAAAACCATGCACAAGATCCACATGATGAGTGGCATGAAGAGGCAATTGATGACTGGTTTGACACGCCTTCCGGTCAGGATGATGGGTCCATTGGAAGGGTTGATACATTTTATATACCGGATGATGACAATGTTTACAGCATTGAACTTCGAGAACTGCTAAGCAGGTAAGAATCTTCCATCGTTTAGGCCTCTGCATCTTCTGTGTAACATTGAAGTTTCGTGTAATTAACAATTGTGTTCATGGTGTAGGAGGCGTGTTTCTAATCTGCTCCGTAGCAGTTTCCGTGAGAGTCTAAACCAGCTAATACAATCTTACGTTGAAAGGCAAGGTCATGCTTCTTTTGATTGGGATATGGATGGAACGTCCTCATACCCCTCTGATGCAGAGCAGGAGCAGCAGCAGGAGAACGTTAATCCAGATGGGCCTCAGATAAATATTGAGGGAAATCCCTTTACTGCGACTCCACCTCAAGAGACACATTCTCAGCCACACTGGAATCGGGAACCTGAGCATCAGAATTTACCTCGCCAACATCCACATCAGCGCATGGGAGAATCAGTAAGTCTTCACCGATTTTCCGTGAACTACATGAAGCTCTACTTGAAGTTGATTAGCATAGTTGCAAAAAGTACGATGATCATTATAATAGAGGCGCCTCTGGTATATAAAGGCGCACACTAGATCTGCAAGTTAGATTATGTTATTCTATTCTTTCTTATACTTTGAGATTTTAGTAAACACAGTAACTTCTCACTATATGCATGTTTTTTCTGATAAAACTCAAATCTCAACTTAATCATGTCCGTTTCTTGTTTTACGTGATCATAGTTCTCACAATGAAATGCATACCTGTTTGATCTGTTACAGGAGTGGGATATCATCAACGAACTGAAGATTGACATGGCTGTGCTTCATCAGCGGATGAACGATATGCAAAGGATGCTTCAAACATGCATGGAAATGCAAGTTGAGCTGCAGAGGTCGGTTCGTCAAGAAGTTTCTGCAGCCTTAAATCGATCTGCTGGTTCAACAGGTTTGGTTTCACGCCTTTGTCCATTACGATTTTCTCCTCCTTCAATTGGAGAAAATCCTATAATACTTTGTTCATCTAGTTGTCATCTTATACAACAACTCATCCTTGATCCTCGGAACTTGTTATCTGTTGTGGTAATTTCTTTCTCCGTTTATCAGATGTGGATGTTTGCGCGAATGCTTTGCTGAACGATGAACCCAAATGGGATAAAGTGAGAAAAGGAATATGTTGCTTATGTTGTAAAAACAATATCGATTCGTTATTGTACAGGTAAACATGAAACATCTTTGTCTTTCCTTCAATTATTAAGTGCACATGATGCTTTTCTGAGCTGTCTTAGGGACAGTGCTTTTCCTATTTGAAGTGAAAAATATGAAACATCCTTGTCCTTCACCTATTCCTCCAGCTGACATTATCGGAATTCGGACATGTTTTTCCTTCTTGGATGCAGGTGTGGCCACATGTGCACATGTACAAAATGTGCAGAAAAATTGGTCGACGAAAAAGCAAAGTGCCCGATGTGCCTGGCACCAGTAGTCGAGGTTATCCGAGCTTTCTCTATACAGTAACTGATATAATTTGGTAGAAAATAGTAGACGATAAATATCAGAGAGACAAGATAAATAATTCAAATAAAGATTTATTTGGCACCTGCAGTCCTTGCTCCTTTAGTTTAGGTAACTCTCTCTTTCTCTGCTGTTTCACTTTGTGTATCCAATGATTTGTCTTCGCTTGTCGTTCATTTTTTCATAACTGTACACTCCGATTTGCAGATTTGCACGTCTGATTTATTATCGTGAACAGAATAAGCGGGTGAAACTTATCCTTTATCCAAAATTTCCTTCGTCTATATCGGTGTGTTGACATATTGGTTGCTGCCTGACATAGCTAACAGGAAAGTCAGTTTTTTGTGATGGCTTTTGTTATGTATTAATGAAGTTATTCGACTATCCGAGTTGGGAAGGCTGTTTATGTCACACCTTTTTGGGGGTGCGGTCCTTTTCCAGACCCTATGTGAACGTGAGAGTGATCAGCACGTGTGTGGTTGCCTAGAAAGAGCTTTCACTATCTCCGAGAAGGGAAGGCTGTTTACGTCAGACCTTTTTGGGGGTGTGGTCCTTTTCCAGACCCTACATGAACGTGAGATACTTTGTGCGTCGAGCTGCACTTTTTCATACTTCAAGATGGGACATGGATCTTGAAATGCCTTCCATCATATAAATCATTTTGTTCCTTAATTTATGACCTAAGTGAGATGGTATACAATTATTCATTCTTTTTTGTTCATCTTTTAACAAAGATGGGAAACTAATGATGTAAAGTTTAATATATATTATTATTTATATACATTAACTCATTGAAATGAATGATTATCTTATTTTCTATTTCTTTTGCATTTCTTGGGGAGGATAGATGGGGCGATTCGGTTGAGATTCAACTTTCGATTCACTCGTGGGATCCGGGTGGTCCAGGGGGAACCACCACGGCTCCTCTCTTCTCGAGAATCCATATATCCCTTATTAGTATATGGATAGCTATCTCTCGAGCACAGGTTTAGGTTCATCCTCAATAGGAAAATAAAATGGAGCACCTAACTACGCACCAAGAACTACAAGATCACCCCTTTCATTTTGGGATGACGGAGGGATCGTACCATTCGAGCCATCTTTTTTTGTTGCTGGATATCTCGTTCGGGGTTACAATCATCTTTCTGTTACATTGCCTCCTTACCATATCTATTACAGTCCCGAGAAGGGAAACACGTATCTCCTACCTTACAGATAGTAAAACTGTTTTTGATAGATTCTTGACTTAAGAAAAAATAGTTTAAAGTAGTCTAGAAAAAGAAGTAGCGGAAGTGTAAGCATAACAAAACGTTCTTAACAGTAACTATAGCAAAATCATACAAAACTCGAAGTACAAGAAATAACAGATAGTAACAGATAACAACACTACGAGTACTAGTATGGGCGAATAGCGAGACAGCGTACTACGACCTACTAACTTTAACAACACTACGAGTACTAGTATGGGCGAATAGCGAGACAACGTGTTGCTACCTACGAACTTTCTATCTAATTCGTGTCCTCCACTTCCTATTCAATGTAATGTCCTCGGTAAGTTGAAACTACGTCATGTTTTGTTTAATCACTTCTCCTCAATACTTCTTCGGCATATGTCTGACTATCTCTCCTGAAATCATCCACAACCAATCTCTCTCACTTCTGCATTAAACCATGCATCTCCTCTTCACATATCTATATACCATTTCAGCCTCACTTCAGTAGAACTCCCACCTTGTCATAGAGAACATGAAATTTAATAGGAGTAATTTTCTTTAAATAAAATGGGATCTTAAATGTTACCATATAATATTGGGAATATTTATGTGGCTAAAGACTTTAAAACTTGTAATCTTACAAATTGGAATTACTTTCAATTGCTTCAAGGAATCATCTTTTTTGCTAGTCCCAATCAAGTTAATAATATGCTTTTAATGTAATTAAGCAAACAAAAGGTATAAGTAAATCTTACTTTGAGGTTTCAATATTGATGCCGCACTCACATAATCTTCAATTTAACTCCGAATGTATTTGTTATCAAGCTATTTTTATGGACGGCGCTTCTAATAAGATTTTTTTTTTAATTTTTAAAAATACAAATGAAACCCTATCATATTTCATTCCATCACGACCTATGTTGGTCACATTTACATAATCATGAAAAATGAAAAGAATAAAGTTTTTCACCACTAAAAAAAGAAGAAAATATTCCTAATTTTGTCCATGTGATGTATTAATGAATAGATTCTAGCTATATAAGAATATTTGTCTTATCAAATTTGGAAATTAAAAAAAAAAATTCTTTATTAAATTATCTATACTTCATTTACAAATTCTCTATTTCATAAATAAATGTACTTCACAATAAACTTACAAATCACAATAATTTGTCAATTTAAGTACTATACGAAAGTATAATTACAAAAATCTTTACAAATTTTACATTTTTTTTCCTTTAAAAACTTGCACACTTCTTTGCAATGCCACTCTACTCCCAAGAAGAGCTACAAGATCTCCCAACAAACCTCATCTACTTTCTTGAAAAATTGCGTAGACCGACAGAATAAATAATTATCCATTTTATTTATAATTCTTAAAAGACGTTGAAAGAGCTACATGATCTTTAACATTCTTACACGCATCAACACTCTTGAACCGCCGATCCCTCACTCACACAATTTTCATTTTCTACGTCAGCTACATCCAAACAAACCTCATCTGCTTTCTTAAAAAATTACGTGGACCGACAGAATAGATAATTATCCATCTTATTTATGATTTTTAAAAGACATTGGAAGAGCTACATGATCTCCTAATATTTCTACACGTGTCACACTTTTAAACCGTTGATTCTTCACTCACACCATTTTCATTTTCTACACCAGCTACATCCAAACAAACCTCATCTACCTTCTTGAAAAATTGCCTGGACCGACAGAATAAATAACTATTCATCTTATTTATAATTTTTAAAAAACATTGAAAGAGTTACATGATCTTCTAATATTCCTACACGTGTCACACGCTTGAACTGCCGATCCCTCACTCGCACCATTTTCATTTTCTACATCAACTACATCCAAACAAATCTCATCCACCTTCTTGAGAAACTGTGTGGACCGACAGAATAAATAATTATCCATCTTATTTATAATTCTTAAAAGACGTTGAAAGAGCTACATGATCTTCTAACATTCTTACACGCGTCAACATTCTTGAATCGCTGATCCCTTACTCACACAATTTCCGTTTTCTACGTCAACTCAGGGGTGGCTCAACCCTTTCGAAGAAAAGGCGGCCACCTAAGGCCCCCAAAATTTGAGGGGCCTCATTTTTTTTAGTAATAATAAATTACAAATTTTAAGAAATATATTAAATACTATTTATAGATTTTTTTTTTATATAAAAAAATTTAGGAGTTTGGTATAGTAAAAACTTTTTAATGCGTTGACTATATTATTAATTAAAAAAAAATTATTAAATACGATTATATAATTTTAAAAATAGACTTTCTAAAAATAATTATTTTTTCTTAAAAATGTAAGGCCTCCGTTTGATTTTTGCCTTAGATCACAGATTTACTTGAGCCGCCCCTGCGTCAACTACATCCAAACAAACCTCATCTACTTTCTTAAAAAATTACGTGGACTGACAGAATAGATAATTATTCATCTTAGTTATGATTTTTAAAAAAAGTTGAAAGAGCTACATGATCTTCTAACATTCTTACAAGTGTCACACTCCAAAACCGTAAGATCCCTCACTCACGCCATTCTCATTTTCTACATCAACTACATGAATATATTATTATTTATATACATTAACCCATTGAAATGAATGATTGTTTTATTTTCTATTTCTTTTGCATTTCTTGGGGAGGATAAATGGGGTGATTCGGGTGAGATCCAATGTAGATCGAACTTTCGATTCGCTCGTGGGATCCGAGCGGGGGGGGGGGGGCACCATGGCTCCTCTCTTCTCGAGAATTTATACATCCCTTATTAGTGTATGGACAGCTATCTCACGACCACAGGTTTAGGTTCAGCCTTAATGGGAAAATAAAATGGAGCACCTAACAACGCACCTTCACAGATCAAGAACTTCGAGATCACCTCTTTCATTCTGGGATGACGGAGGGATTGTACCATTCGAGCCATTTTTTTCTTGACTCGCTTTTCCTTCTTGTTGTTGGATATCTTGTTCGTGGCTATAATCATCTTTCTGTTACATCGCCTCCTTACCATATCTATTGTAGTCCCACAAAAGGAGTTTGGAGATAGTAAGTTTATACGCAGATTTTTCTCCTACCTTACAGACAGTAAACTGTTTTTGATAAATTCTTGACTTAGGAAAAAATAGTTTAGAGTAGTCTAGAAAAAGAAGAAACCGAAGTGTAAGCATAACAAAACTTTCTTAACAGTAACTATAACAAAATCATACAGAAATCGAAGAACAAGAAGTAATAGATAACAACACTAGGAGCACTAGTATGGGCGAATAACGAGTCAACGTATTACTACTTACTAACTTTCTATCTAATTCGTGTCCTCCACTTCCTAGTCAATGTAATGTCCTCGATAAGTTGAAACTACGTCATGTGTTTTCTGATCACCTCTCCGCAATAATTCTTTGGCATATATCTACCTCTTCGGAAATCATCCACAGCTTCCGTAATAAAACATGCATCTCCACTTCACATATCCATACCATTTCAGCCTCACTTCTATCTTCTATCGAAATTACTCTCATCTTGTCATTGAGAACATGAAATTTAATATGATTAACTTTCTCTAAAAAAATTGAGATTTTAAATGTTACCATGTAATATTGGGAATATTAATGTGGCTAAAGACTTTAAAAGTTGTGATTTTAAGATTGAATACATTAATAACCTCTTAAATTTTTACTCTCAATTTCTTGAATTATACATTGCATGTGTGCTTCGCAAAATGAGACAATTAACAAATTGGAATTTCTTTCAATTGCTTCAAGGAATTATTTTTTTGATAGTCCTAATCAAGTTTATTATATGCTTTTAATGTAATTAAGCAAACAAAAGGTATAAGTAAACCCTACTTTGAGGTTTCACTATTGATGCCACACTTACATAATCTTCAATTTAACTCGAAATTAAAAGGAGCATATGATACGCTAAAACTTTCTATGCGCGAAATGCGAGAAGTTTGTTTTCATGAATTCAACCATGACCGTCAAATTACATGACATTAATTTTACCAGATACTCCAAGATTTTCATTCAACCATCTTAGGTAAACTACTCTAAAGAAATTTCACTTCAAAAATCGAAATTTCGTAAAATTTGAAACTTCATAACAGTAGCTTAGCTCGATTATGCTACTCTTATAAAAATATCCATGCATCCCAATTTAGTCAAAAAAAAAAACCATAGACCCCTCCACTTGCAAATTCTCTAATTCATAAATATACTTCACAACAAAATAACAAATCACAATAATCTGTCAATTTAAGTGCTATACAAAAGTATAATTACAAAAATCTTTATAAATTTTATATTTTTTTCCATAAAAACTTACGCTTCTATGCAATGTTACTCAATTCTCCAAGTTGGAAGAGCTACATAATCTCCTAATATCCTTACACATGTCACACTTCAAAATCATCGATCACTCACTCACACCATACTCCTTTTCTACATCAACTACATTCAAACAAATCTCATCCACCTTCTTAAAAAATTGTGTGGACCAACAAAAAGAATAACTATTCATTTTATTTATGATTCTTAAAAAGGTGTTGGAATAGCTACATGATCTTTTAACTTTTCTAGACGTGTCACACTCTAAAACTGTCGATCCCTCACTCACGCCATTCCCATTTTTTACATCTATATCCAAACAAATCTCATCTACCCTCTTGAAAAATTGCGTGAACCGACAGAATAAGTAACTATCCATCTTATTTATAGTTCTTAAAAGACGCTGGAAGAGCTACATGATCTTCTAACATTCCTTCACGTGTTACACTCTTGAACCGTTGATCCCTCACTCACACACCTTTCTCATTTGCTACATCAGCTACATCCAAACAAACCTCATCTACTTTCTTGAAAATTGCGTGAATCGACAGAATAGATAATTATCAATCTTATTTATAATTATCCATTTTCTACATCAACTACATCCAAACAAACCTCATCTACTTTCTTGAAAAATTACGTGGATCGACAAAATAGATAACCATCCATCTTATTTATAATTCTTAAAAAACTTTGAAAGAGCTACATGATCTTCTAACATTCCTACACACGCCAACACTCTTAAACTGTTCCATTTCCATTTTCTACATCAACTACATTCAAACATACATCATCTACCTTTTTGAAAAACAGCGTGGACGTCAGGAAAATAACTATTCATCTTATTTATAATTCTTAAAAGACGTTGAAAGAGCTACGTGATCTTCTAACATTCCTATACGTGTCACACTCTTAAACCGTTGATCCCTCACTCACACCATTTCCAGTTTCTACTTCAACTACATCCAAGCAAACCTCATCTACTTTCTTGAAAAATAGCGTAGACCGACAGAGCAAATAATGATTCATCTTATTTATAATTCTTAATAAGACACTGAAAGAGCTACGTGATCTTCAAACATTCCTACACGTGTCACACTCTTAAACCACCGATCCCTCACTCACACAATTTCCATTTTCTACGTCAACTACATCCAAACAAACCTCATCTACTTTCTTAAAAAATAAAATTGCGTTGACCGACAGAGTAAATAACTATCCATCTTATTTATAATTCTTAAAAGACATTAAAAAAGCTACATGATCTTCTAATATTCTTACACGTGTCACACTCCAAAACCGTAAGATCCCTCACTCACACCATTCTCATTTTCTACATCAACTACATCCAAACAAACCTCATCTACCTTCTTCAAAAATTATGTTGACCGACAGAGTAAATAACTACTCATCTTATTTATAATTCTTAAAGAACATTGAAAGATCTAAATGATCTTCTAACATTCCAACACGTATCACACTCTTGAACCATCGATTCCTCACTTGCACCATTTTCATTTTCTACATCAACTACATACAAACAAACCTCATCTACCTAAGTAAATAACTATCCATCTTATTTATAATTCGTAAAAAACAAGTAGAAGGAAATTATGTTAACAACTAAAATGAAATGCTTATACTTCACACTAAATTATCAATTTGAGTGTTGTACAAAAATAATAATTACAAAAATCTTTACAATTTTTTCATTTTTTCCTTCAAAAACTTGCACTTCTATGCAATGCCACCCTATTTCCCAAATTCGAAAAGCTACATGATCTCCTAATATTCCTACACGTGTCACATTCTTGAACCGTAGATTCCCCACTCACACCATTTCCATTTTCTACCTCAACTACATCCAAATAAAGGTCATCTGCTTTCTTGAAAAATTGCGTGGACCGACAGAGAGGACAAGTCACGTGCGATGATAGCCACGTGTCAAGACATTGTTGATGGAACACGTGGCGACAGTACGGGATGAGGCGTATGAGTTCACTCGCCTCGAACTCGGTCAAACATATTGGACAATCTTCGATCAAGTGCTTCGAAGCTCCACCGTAAGAAACCAACGGTAGTGATTGAATCGTTGATGAGTCGATCCCCTTCCGACAAGATCTATATTAATATGAGCGTCATGTGAATACCGAAGCTAATAATTGTAAATAATAGCGACGATAAATCATACAAATATAAAACTTATCATAAAAATTATACCAGGTAATATGATTTATCAAGATCTACATATTAAAAAATTAATATAAAATCTAAATTATTGATAAATCATATAAACATAAGACTTATTGTAAAAATCATATAAAATTTTTATATGAGATGAAAAATAAAAACTATTTTTCCACACGAAAGTTTGTATCATATAAATAACTAAATAAGTAATTGTTCGATAATGAACCGGGAACATATATATATTTTTCTACTAATTAAGATAGTAGAAAATTAAGTGTTGGAGTTGTGATTCACTGTGAATTTGGATATAGAAAATTTTAAGTTTTTAAAATAAAATTCATACATTTCAAATACTAGTAAAAATCATAATAACTAACCATTTAAAAAGATTTAAAAGCACATACAGAAATTTTGATTAAAGAACTAAATTATCATTCAAAATTTCAATTGCCCCATATAAATTAATATTAAAAGAGTAGTTAATTATTGGAAAAAAAATCCGAAATATGCCTAAATTTTAGCGAAAATTGCCGTGACACATTTTAATTTTGCCGGTCTTACGACTCCTTAGACCATTTATTATTATATTTTTGTGACATATATTTACTTAGCTGAATCACCTCAGATCTTACTCAAATCTTACACGCTCTTATGTACGTGTATTCATCATAGAGTGATTCAACTGAACAAACATATTCTATAAAAATACAATAAAAGATTATCTAAAAGAGTCGTAAAACCAACCCCTCCCCCAAAAAAATTGAGAAGCATTGCAACAATTTTCGCCAAAATTTGAATATATTTTAAACTTCTTTCTCTTAATTATTAGATAATGTCAAAATTGTTCAATTATTTGACAAACAAAATTCATTTTTCTCACCCAAAATAAAGTAAGTTCAATTAAAACACAAAGAAAAAAAAATTAAAAATTCAGAACAAATCCTAACAAATCACCTGTGTACGTTAGTAGAAGAAGAAGCAGGTAAATTTCTTCGACGACGATCATCATCATCATCACCAGCAACAACAGCAGTTGGTTCATTAGTGAAGTGACGTATATAAATGGAGAAAAATCCCATGAAGAAAAGAGCAGTGAGTAGAACAAGTATAGTTAAAGCCATTGATGAATCAAATGGTGCTGACAGCTTAAAGGGTCTACCAATAGCTGTAGTTACTGAATCATTGTTATTAGCTTGGAATGTTGTAATTGAGTCAGATGATGAATGTAAATATTCTGTGTTTGAATATTGTAATAATGTTCTAGACAATTTTATTCTCATTTTAAAAAAAAAAAAAAATAAAAATTTGGCTGGTGAATAAATTAAATAGTTTTATTTTTTTTGAGTGTGTGTTTGTGATGTAGTGGAAGATGGTGGAAATAGAAATGAAGTTTTTGGGAGGAAGAGAAGGTGAAGAAGATAAGGATGTATGGTGATGATGATTTTAGGAATTTTTTTTTTTGGATTATGGTTTATATATGGGGCCTACAAGTTGCGTGAGAGTTTTAGTTCATCGAGTTGTTGTTTATATGGAGTCGATAAATTTTACAGAAATTTAATCCATCAAACTATTCTTTTATATGGGGTCTACAAGTTCAGCGAGAGCTTTAGTTCATCGAGTTGTTCTTTATATGGGTCGATAAATTTTGCGAAAATTTAATCCATCGAATTATTTTTTTATATGGGGTCTATAAAAAAGAAGTGTCAGAGGTATAAGCATAACAATGAATAGTAACTACCACAAAATCAAACGCAATTGAAGTATATTCAAGGTAACGCCCTCGATAAGTTGAAACTACGTTACGTCCTTTTAAATTACCTCTACTCAAATACTTTTTCGATCTACCTCCTAGAAAATATCATAGTCAACCTCGTAGACCTGGAAGCGTGGATCTCTTCCTTACATGTTCGAACCTTCTCCTCCCCACATCTCATCTTCCACTTAATAACAGTGACGGACCCAGAAATTCAAGATTGTATGTGCTCAAAATTTTTTTATAAAAAATTGTATGTAGCTGTAAGGATTCAAACTTGAAAAACTAGACATGGAAGTTACATCCTCAAGCCACTTCACCCAATCATATGTTTGTTCTCTAGGTGCTTTTTAATAAATTAAACCATTTATTCTGTGTTTCTTATATAATTATACCTAATCTACATCAAGTTTAATAGGTGCCGGAGCACCGCAAAATTACACATGGATTCGCCCCTAGTTAATAAGCTCCTATCTTGTCGCGAATAGCATGAAATTTAATAGGAGCAGCAACTTAAATATATCATAATATTTGTACGATAATAAAACTATTAAAGACCAAACACATCACCAGACATCTAAATTTAACATAAACTTTTACATTGACAGATAAAGTCGACGACGTTCATTTTAAGCACCTCAGCTGTTGTTCCGATATGATATTTTGATATTTTTTTGCACAATCAGCTAATGACGTGTAAAGTAACGAATAATATAAAAGACCTTTGTGATTTTTATCAAAATACATCTTCAACACCCCACCCCCTAAATAAAGAATGCCACTCTATTCCCCAAGCTTGGAAAGAGCTGCATGATCTCCTAATTTTTCCTACACGTGTCACACTCCTGAACTGTGATCCTTTCACACCCCATTTCCAATTTTTATACTATCAATTACGTCCAAACAAACATGTCCATAAAATAACTAATTGAGTTTTATCATATCATCTGTCCTAGACAGGTTTGGACAACAACCAACTTAGGTATTGTCATTGGAACTTCTTTACAACATAATGGAGGCTGTTTTCGAAAGACCCTTGGCTCAAGTGTAGTAAATCCAGATACAAAGAAGAGGAAAATAGTGAAGAGAAAATGATAAATAATCAATCAGCTACAAAATAAAAAAGTGCAATGATCGAAATACGATATGCATTTGAACTTCTTTGAGCTCATATAATCTTCTGTTACGTTCGTGGTTTGTAAAGCGCCCCAAGCCAAAAACAGATTACTGATTTCACATGTAACCAGTCTCTCGACTGCACAGCTGAACAATTCAATCAGCACAAAGAATATTGTGATATACTAATACAGGTTCTCAAAATGTAATAGGAAAATTCAATCAGCAGGGGGTCATCGCGGAAGAAGAAATGGATAAATGTCTGGCAGTTCCTTCGCTAAAATCAACTTTCACTGCGGCAGATACAGCGGAAAATCACTTTGCCTTCCGGGGAGGGGAAGGAAGTCCATCAATCAAGTCCCAACCCACTCGAACATTGCATGAGCACAATCAACAGAAACACGCAGGCAAAACTTTCTATAACGAGATGCAAGCAACCAAAGATTCAAAACTTTGTCAATAAGGCAAAAGGAGGGACAGGATATCCAGCTTTCGCAAAGTAAACACTGATACAATTACAGGTTGTACTCAAATCTTCAAATGGTTCAACATCGAATACAGTAGTGGTCATCTCGAAAGAATGAAGAGGCAAATCAAAGAGGGTATAAAGGGAACGAAAAACACCCCATGGTCCACTTAAAAACTTTCACGAGGGCAAAAAATGGTTAAATCAAAATGGAGAAAAAGACCACAACCTGAATCAGTCAACTCTGTTTTGCTGGATTTACGGATTGAGGCACTTTGACTGGCTTCGTGGTGCCATCAATTACAATATTGCCTACTCCAACTTCCATCGCCTCCCTTTCATCCTTCTCCCTCTTCTTCTCCGAGCTACCATTTTCAGTCGCTTGGGATGTAGAATCAGTTGTAGAAGGAGAAAGATCCCAAAGGCGTCCAGTGATCCACGGATGACTGAGACATTGAGCTGCAGTAGGTCTCTTCTCAGGCACAAAATCAAGTATAGGAACAAGGAAATCTGCCATGTCATTAGCGTCTTGTTCACTGAACTCATACTTTTCCCTAAGCACCTTATTTATAGGCCAGAATCGTAATCGTCTGATATGTCTCAAGTCTCCATATCGGTTGAAAAATTCTCGCGAATAGCGCCCACCTAAGGCAATCTGCAGACAAACTTAAGATCAGCTCCACCTTTTTTTGAATGATGAGATCTGCTTTCCTACTTGATTTAGTTATTTTACATTCAACAAGAAAGAGAAGATTTCGCTGCTTGAACCAGAAATCAAAAATCACCTTGCGTGGCATCATTCCAAGCAGCTCCATCATAAGGGCCAAGTGATCCTGTGCAGAAAGGGAAACAAAGAAAAAAAATCATTGAACTGAACCAGCAATTGATAGTATTAAACTACAAAATTATTAAAATATCTCAATGAACAAAACCTGGCAAAAACTAATCCACAAAAGGAAGACTAACTGTGGCATCAAAACTTGATTGAATGATCAAGAAAATGAACTGGTCTTGCACTAAATTTTATATAATCATGTGAAAGTTCAATAACAACACTCGATGCCATGATAGTGACAAATGTTCAAATTTATATAAAACAGATGAATCACTGCTTTGAGTGATGTGCATCCTGGAACAGTATATTATGATTCACTAAGTATGTGTTTGCCCATGAAAACCAAAGAATTTTGGAGTTGGAGTTGTGTTTGACCATGAATATAAGTTGAAGTTGTTTTTGAATTGATGCGAGAGAAGTGGGTTTGAAGAAAGTGAAAACAGGTGGTCAAACACTGTTTTTAGAATAAAGTAAAAAAAAATCTGGAAAATAGTGAAAGATCCTCATGGCCAAACGGGGCATAAGAAAGTGACTGCCTCAGCATCCACAATTTCAATTAAATGATCAATTAAAAGATCACAAAAGACTAATAGCTGGTTACTTGAAAAAACTACTCAAGCAATCCTAGGAAATATGATAGTTAAGTAATGACATCTAGGAAGCATAGGAAGAACATATTTCAGAGAGAGAGAGACATGATTTGCATATTACATATTAAAGTAATGCATTAAAGCCACGAGTGCATTCTGCATTTCTCTAATTTATGTTTCATATACCCAAATTCTTACTGTACAAGTTGATAACTTTTAAAGAAAGATCCTTTTACACTATCTACTGTGTAATAGCAAAACAGACGCTTCTCGCAAACAGCAACTATCCATAGTGAGAGAGATCCCTTGTCTTCGTCGCCTACCTCTCTATAGAAATAGAATAGCATGATCGAATCCCTAACCTATAGAAATTATAAATATCGAATCAAGTCTCCCCTCTTCTGATCAGTCTATCAGTAGTGGAGGAATTCTGGTCAATTTTTCCTAAATATGACCTTCCCCTTCCATAAAGAGATTTTCTTGTTCCTTTTCTAACAAGGATGATGAGCAACAATGACATGAATTCAATACTAATAAAAAAGGTAAGTCCGCTGAAAGAGGCTGAAGAAGGTTCAACTAGCGTCGGTGCGAGGCCTTCAGATAGTTACCGCTTTGCTCGAGCTTCAAAAGAATGAGAGATCGAGTCACTAAGCAGAGAACTAGATCTGAGAGCGAAAGAAATTATGAAAGTTCTCCCACTGGGCAACCTTGAAAAATGGACAATTGGGGTTTTTTTTTTTTTTGGGGGGGGGGGGGGGGCATAAGAGAAGGTATTTCTGTTGGTTTTCATTTAAAGTTGAGAACATTTACAACATTTTGGTTAAAGAGAAATTTGAGTAAAGAGGGAGGAGCATGGAGCTCCCCACAATGAGTGTCATAGAAATGTTAAAACTTAAAACTGATGTGGTCTACAATATTTGATACAAGCTACAAGTAGCACACAAAGGATAAAATTAGGGAAATTGCATAAGATAGTTTTGTCATGTCCTACCTCTCCAAATGCACCAACTCATAGGTGCGACACTATGGCATTGAAGGAGCTATAGACAGAGAAGATAGACTTCGAATCACAAAGAGGAAAGTAGTCTCAAAAGATCCATAATTTCTACGAATCAACTGGAACATAGCAAATAATAGAATAGGATGTAAGCAAATGATCCACATTCGCAGTGCGAACTGGTTATGCAAATTTTTGTTGTTGTTACTCTTACTTTAGGTCTGGGTAGGGATAAGATAGAGAATGCTTTATTTGACATGAACGGCGAGCATTTTCTCTTTTTAAAAGACTACTATTTACAAATTGAGCAACAACCACGCTTCAATCGCAAGCTATTTACAGATAGAGCAAACCAATAAAAGGAAATATTGTCGACCCACCTAGTTTGGGATTGAGACTTAATAATTGTCGGATTAAGTATTGTCAAATGTGTAAAGCACAAAAGGCACAAATATCTTTTAAGAGTGCAAACACAATTAAAACACGAGCTTTAAATAGACAAAAATATGTTTACACGCAAAAACAAGGATTATATATATGACTAGATGAATCGACTAACTGCAATTAAGTAAATTATATGAAGTAAAACAGTGTCAATCACGTCCAAATACCATATTAAATTTCTGATACATATGCAAGGATGCCACTAAGTTTCTAATTCAAATCAAATGTCTAGTTTTCTTTTGTACATTCTAATTTCATATTCCTAATCACCAATATTTATATCCACAAAGTTCACTTAACAATTAATATATCATTTTGCCACCTATGTCTGTTGCTTACTATTGCTTTTTCTCAAAATGGCCTGGTAAAATAAACTAATTTAAAAAAATAGCAGGTTGCCATGTTTTTGACAGGATCTACACCTCATCCACTTAGCAGTTTCACAAAAGCATTTTCCAATAAGTCACTGAAGCGCCAAGCTTATGTTGAGCCTCGCTCTAAGGCGTACATACACTTCCAGTTTGCCTTGAAAACACTGGATTTATTGGCTGGTTGATTGTGACTCCCACAAGTTTGCAGAAAGAAGAAAGTCATTATCTCTTACTTCCCTTCCAGTGGTATGAGTCGTCATCAGGGATAAATACCCTCCGTTCACCACAGCTGCAGTTATATCCCATTCAAGAGGTACTGTTTTTAAATTAATGTTTTAGAAGAGGAGCACCCCTAAAATAAGTGTATGCATCAAAGTTTACAAAACCCAAAAGCATAATGGACAGGCAAAATCAGCAGATACCGGGCTTGGAACATCTCATCACACGCGTACTAAAAGCACAATCTAGAAACTATAAACTTTCCTTGGACTTAATTGACTAATTACGAAGATAATGGAATTATATAATAGTTGAACTCCTAAAATAAAGATCAGCACATGCTTGCATCGAAATGGTTAATATTAAAAGTAGAGTTGTTATACCTCGTCCCTGTCATAGTTGTCACCACTGTGTGGATCAAAAAGAACATCACCAGTGGCAAGCTCAAAGCAAATGCAAGCGAAGGACCAAAGATCAGCTGAAGTAGAATATTTAGAGCCTAGGATAACCTCAGGACATCTATACTGTCTTGTCTGGATATCACTTGTGAATTGTTTATACGTCCAGCATGCATTACCGAAGTCAACTAATTTGCACTTAAAGTCCACATCAGCCAATAATTTCTGCCTCATGGATCGACTGCCTCTTTTAGGTCTTTGACTTCTCTGCTGTCCATCCCTTGCTCCATCTGTCGTTGAGCCATCTTCACTTGCTTTAGTATCAGTCTTTCCATCACCTGAGTCTTTATTAGGTTTCTCATCAGAATTAGACTTTTCAGGACTACTGGCTTCATTTTCTTGTTCGGTTTCCTCAGAAGCTTCCTTGCCCGTACATCTTTGAGCTGCTCGTTTAGCCTTTTTCCGAATTTTCTTTTTCTGGTTCTTAGTCAGGTCACCATTTAAACCCTTTACTTCCTTGGAAGCCCCAGATTCAGAGAGAATCTTACTTCTACTCGAAGGGAGAATTAGGGGAGCACCTGACTTTGTTGGATCTTTACTTTGATCAATCATTGATAATAGCAAAATATTTTCTGGCTTCAAGTCCGTGTGGATAATAGAAAGTTGACGGTGTAAATAATCCAAACCCACTAAAACATGGAAGCAAATTTCTTTAACCTTCTGAATTGCTAGCCCTCTATAGTCAGAGTACTTAATTAGAGTCAAAAGATTGTCTCCCAAGTATTCAAATACCATACAAACATGCTGCCCATTTGGTCCGGAATGCTTAAAGTGATCCAATAGCTTTACCACACACTTTTTATCATCTGGATCTCCCTCTGCAATTTGCTTTAATATAGTAATCTCATCCATAGCCGCTTCTGTATAATGCTGAGCACTCTTTTGAACTTTTAGAGCAACATATCTCTATTCCTCACAAGAAGTACTAACAATTAGCTAAAGACAATCCACATCTCAATGAAATTTTGCAAAAAACGCAGAGGAGAACTCATAAACACAACAAACACAAGTGTGCAGATGTGAAAGTTGCTATAATAAATCATAAATTGCTAAACCGTACAATAAACACCACAACAACTGCAGCACCACAACTATGTCGAAAAAGAGACCAGATAACAAGTACTGTATTGAAGTATCTCCTCTCTCACAGGCATGCAAACATAGAAAAACTCAAAACACCAAACTCACAAATCCAAAGATGCAAAAATTGTTATACCAGTAAACAATAAGTTGCTTAATAAAACGAACAAATACTAGAACAAATGCAAGAATAATAAATCTATAGAAAATGCAAACAGATAACGAGTATTACATCGAAGTATCTCCTCTCTTGCACACACATCCAAACAGAGAAAAACTCAAAACACCAAAAACACAAGTCTAAAAATGCAAACATTATTACAATAAACTATAAGTTGTTATATAAAACAAACAAATTCTACAGTAATAGCAGAAAATAAGTATAGTGATAAAGCACACAGATAACAAGTACTATATCGAAAAGACGAAAACTCAAACAAAAAAAGTAAAATAATGCAAACATTGGTACAACAAACCATAACACGAGCAAATACTATAGTGATTGCAGCGTAATAATTACTATAGCGAAAGTGCAACCAGATAACAAGTACTACATCGAAAACTCAAACACCAAAATCACAGGTCCAAATACACAAAAATTATTACAATAAACTATAACACAAGCAAATGCCGTAGTTATCACAGCACAATAAGTCTGGCGAAAACGGAAATAAATAACGAGCACTATATCGAAAAGTTTGGAGTGCAAGTTTAGTGACTCGAGGCAAGAGGATAAGGTGGTAGTGAAGTTGGACTCCAGGCGGTTTGCAAGAGGTATAATTTTAAGTATCTTGGGTCTACGATTCAGGGGAATGGAGAGATAGATAAGGATGTCTCTCACCGTATTGGGGTAGGTTGGATGAAATGGAGGCGCACTTCGGGAAATTTTATGCGATAAGAAGGTGCCTCCCAAGCTTAAAGGCAAATTCTATAGAGTTGTTGTCCATCCGGCTATGTTGTATGGAGCGGAGTGTTGGCCGGTTAAGAATTCTCATATCCAAAAGTTGAAGGCGGTGGAAATGAGGATATTGCGTTAGATGTGTGGATTTACAAGGGCTGACAGGATTAGGAATGAGATTATTCGGAAGAAGGTGAGAGTGGTGTCGGTGGAGGATGAAGTGCGGAAAGTGAGGTTGAGATGGTTTGATCATGTGATGAGGAGGGGCATGGATGTCCCAGTTCGTAGGTGTGAGAGGTTGGCCTTGGATGGTTTCAAGCGGGGTAGGGGTAGACCAAAGAAATACTGGAGAGAAGTGATTAAACGTGACATGGAGCAGTTACAGCTCACTGAGGACATGACCCTGGATAGGAAGGTTTGGAGGAAAAATACTAAGATAAAGGGGTAAGGGTGGATGAATCGTAGTCAGTAGTTAGGAGGGCTTTGGTGTCCTTTGTTTGGTAATGTACAATATTTTTGTGGATGTCGTACCTATGTTAGTTTTATCATATTTCATGCTTTTGATGTTTTTGTATATTGTCCTTTGTCTTGAGCCCGGGGTCTATCGGAAACAGCCTCTCTACTTCTTTAGAGGTAGTGGTATGAACTGCCTACATTCTACCCTCCCCAAACCCCACTAGGTGGGAATATATTGGGTTTGTTGTTGTGTATCGAAAACTCAAAACAACAAAATCACAGGTCCAATTATGCAAAAATTATTGCAGTAAACTATAACACGAGCAAATACTGTAGTTATAGCAACAAAATAAGTTTGGCGAAAACGCAAACAAATAACAATACTATATCGAAAACTGAAAACAACAAAATCACAAGTCCAACTATCCAAAAAATGTTACAATAAACTACCCCTCCATTTCATTTTACTTTGCCCTCTTACTAAAAATAGTTGTTTCAATTTACTTGCCAACAACAACAACATACCCAGCATAATCCCACAAAGAGGAGTCTGGGAGGGTAAGTACACAGTCCATAACACTAGCTCAGAGCTTAGAATGAAGCAGAGAGGCGGTTTCCGATTCAATTTACTTGTCCAATTTATGAAATCAAGATAAATTTGTCATGTTATTCCAATAATACCCCTATCATTTAATGACTACATAGAGTGGATAAAAACTCAAATTTATATTTTCAAAGCATAATAAATAAGACTAGTTTAGTAAAACCAACTCCAACTTAATATTTTTCATAAGGGGAGTGTCGAGTAAAATCATAGGTATCATATTTATGAATAAGGGTAAAGGTGGAAAAAAACAAATAATTATGCTTTGGTTTTATGAAATGACAAGTATTATGGAATATCTATTTTTAGTAAGAACGACAACTAATTAGGAGCTGAAGAGTATTCATAAGGTGAGTGTCAAGTCTACCAGAGCCAAGTAAAATGGAACGGAGGGAGTGTACAACAAGCAAATATTATAGTTATTGCAGTGACCAGGAGGTCACGAGTTCAAGCCTTGGAAATAGTCTCTGGCAGAAATGCAATATAAGAGTGCATACAATACACCCTTGTGGTGGGGCCCTTCTCCGAACACCGAGCATAGCGGTAGCTTTAGTGCATCAGGCTACCCTTTTTATTGCAGCGTAATAACTACATGAGACATGCATAGGTTGGACGGACCAATAATAGAACTTGCTTTCTCACATTACTTCGTGTGTATTACCTCTTAACTTCTATCCTGGGATGGATTATCGATTTTTCTTTGACTACTAAATAATTAAATGAGACATATATAGGTTGGACAGACCAATAATAGAACTTGCTTTTCTTACATTACTTCACGTGTATTACCTCTTAACTTCTTTATAACTTCTTTATACTCCATACTGGGATGGATTATCGGTTTTTCTTTGACTACTAAATAAGTAAATGAGACATATATAGGTTGGACGGACCAATAATAGAACTTGCGTTCTTACATTACTTCTCGTGTATTACCTCTCAACTTCTATGTACTCCATACTGGAATGGATTATCGCTTTTTCTTTGACTACTAAATAATGAGACATATATAGGTTGGATGGACAAATAATAGAACATGGTTTGTTACATTACTATACGTGTATTACCTCGTAACATCTATGTATTCTGTAGTGGGATGGATTATCTGTTCTTCTTTGACTACTAAATCACTAAGCGAAACATACATAGGTTCGACGGACCAACAATAAAACTTGCTTGCTTACATTACTTCACGTGCGTTACCTCTCAACTTCTATGTACTCAATACTGGGATAGACTATCAATTTTTCTTTGACTACTAAATAATTAAATGACATACATATAGATCGGACGGGCCAATAATAAAACATGGTTTGTCACATTACTACACGTGTATTACCTCCTAGCATCTACATATTCTATAATGGGATGAATCATCCGTTCTTTGACTACTCACTAAGAGAGACATACATAGGTTGTGCGGATCAATAATAGAACTTGCTTCCTTACATTACTTCACGTGTATTACCTCTTAACTTCTATGTACTTCACATTGAGATGGATTATCCATTTTTCTTTGACTACTAAATAAATGTGACATATATAGGTTGGATAGACCAATAATAGAACATGATTTATTACATTACTACACGTATATTACCTCCTAAACATCTATGTATTCTATAGTGTAATGGATTATCGGTTCTTCTTTGACTACAAAATCACTAAGCGAGACATACATAGGTTGGTTTGTTACATTTCTAGCTAGAATCACAAGTCAAATACTATAGTTATCGCAACACAATAACTGTAACGAACCCGAATTCTCAACAATCAATACACAAAGTGAACGAAACTAATCAACTTTGATTAATACGGAAAGGAGAAATTACAATATGAAGAAGAGGACTAATAGCAGACAGGGATAAGAGGATTAGAGATGAGAAGCTTAGCCATTGCCTAAGCAATTATCACAATTTGCATAAGCCTATACTTCCTAGAATGTGCTATTTATTAACCCGTATCCCATACATAGCCACTTAATGTGGTATTTGACTGCTTTATCATAACTGGTTTCGTCCTATTCATAACAATACCCCGCTCCTTGTCCTCAAGGTTTGAGTGGAGCCGCATAGACAACATAATACTGAATCTTTCAAGACTTGAGTGTGTATAGAGAGCTGCTATGGTGGTGTCAAGATGAAAACAAGCGTTGTCAACTAGAAGAAATGATGAAACAATTTCATTGCCCTTCCAAGTCCATATCGTTGCAAAGCAATAAGATTGTTTGAGATAGGAAAATGATCTAGGACCCCTCAATCTACTCTCTTTGTTTATCCCCATAAGTACTTCACAGAGAAGGAAGAAAATTTACCGAGGAATTTAATGCTCACAATATTGTGTCAATTTCCATTTACTCCTGGTGTGAATTCCTTTAGTGTCGATGTTCATAGAGCTGCAATGAATCTCTGTGTATGGGATCCGGGTATAAGTTCCAAGTTCAAGGCTCGGATCGATTATACAGTGAACACGTTGCCACTAATATTGTTGGACTCTACTAGTACGTTTGGCTTCATTGCTTATGCTTCTATGACAAGTGTGGCATCCCGGACAACAAAGATATGAGTTGGTAGTGAGGGAATCAAAAGTGGATGACACATACTCTGATGTGAATCGTGTGTTTGATGACAATTCCCAAGGAGCTGTGTCGAGAGAGCTACAACCAATTGCACCTCACCATATTATACGTCTTCCTAAATTATTCCGATTCCTGCAACAACTATTAGCTCAACTCATTTTTGTTCTCCAAGCTCCAAAGAGCAAGGTATGGAATGCTGCAATAGGAGGTGATTTCTCTTTTCGAAAAAAAAAAATAACTTGAGCAGGCTAGTGCATTGAAAATGGAAGTACCGGGAAAGGAAGTTATAAAAACTATTTGTATAGCATTGCTTCAAAGTTGTATCAAGTCCATGTCAGACTTGATTGAGGAAGAGTGGCGTAATTTCTCTATGCTTGCGGAGCTCAAGGGTTTAGTTGGCACTCAGGGTGTACAAGCTAGTTGGCCTTGAATTTGTGTTTATTCTTGTTGGGTATGGTGCTGATCTAAGTTGCTCGGACTCGGGTGCGGATCCGAGAGTCTAATTCGTCAAAATATAAATTTTACGATTCGAGGGTGTGAATCCGAGTATGGATACGGGTGCGGGGATTCGGCTAAAAAAAATCAAATATTATAAATATAGAGTTATAAAGGTATTCTAAAAACAAAAAGTTAAACTATAATTAAGAGTACTTTTTCCTTTTTTTCAATGTTAGGGCAACTTACGTTTAATTATATATTAATATACATTTTTTTATATCATAAAGAATATAGAATACAAAAGTCGGCTGCTATCAGTCCAATAAACCGACATTCAGTTGTCTTGTTTTTATTAAAAAATATATATTGTTAATATTAATATTAATAAATATATATACAACAACACAAACAAATAAACAAATATCAATGTTGTTGTCTCGTTTTTATTAAACAAATATTAATATTAATAAATATAAATATATATATATATATATATAACAACAAAAACAAATAAAACGCCGACGGTGGTGGCACATCGACAACGACGATTGAGGTGGGACGACGATGGCGGCGGTTTATCGGCGACGACGGTGGCACATCGACAACGTCGTCTCTGTTCCGGTGGTCGTTGGTCGGAATTTTTCAATAAGTCGCCATTCGCCAGTTAATTATTCGATTTTTTCCCTCAAATTTCTTCTTTAATTTGGTCAACGTCTCCGAAATCGTTTGACCGAATCGGAGACGGCGGAAGCACCCGCCTCAGTCTCATGTCGAGACGGGTTCGGCGGCATAACGGCCGTGTCCGAGTAACACAGGTGCTGATGAATTCATTATTTTGATAATGCATTACGTTTTGGATCCAGGTGATAAAATAATTGTCTGCCCTCCCACTTTCTCACTGTATGAAGTTGTTGCACTACAAACTTGTGAAAATGATCATGGGAGCTTGTAAGTGATTGAAAGTGAGCTTGAGTTGGTGAAAGTAGCTTCAATTGTTGCTGCTTATGTTGTTCACAAATCAATGATCCGTGAGAGTAAAAGCTTTTCTATCTCAATTAGTTGTGTGAAATTTAAGACTATGATGAGGCTAATGTGCTATCTTGCCCATCTTGGGGCCATAGACGCGTTGAAGAATGCACTGTAGCACACCAAGTTCTGAATTCAAATTCAGTATTTAAAGCACTTCACAATGTCGATGCAATTCAAATTAAGTTTTTAAGTCATCATGGTATATCTATGCAGATTCAGTTTACAAAGCTTGGAAAGACATACGGTGCAGGAATGGGACCCTCTCTCATTGAAAGATCTCGAGCTTTCGTAATTATAATTCTTGCACGGAACTATCATTGTTTCTTCCTTCTCTACGAAGTACCTATGGAGATGAACAAAAAGTGTAGATTAAGGGGTACTGAATCATTTTCCAATCTCAAACAATCTTATTGCTTAGCAGCAATATGGACTTGGAAGGGCAATGAAATTGCTTCATCATTTCTTCAAGTTGACAGCGCTTGTTTTCATTTTCGCACCACCATAGCAGCTCTCTACACACACTCAAGTCTTGAAAGATTCAGCATTATATTGTCCATGCGGCTCCACTCGAACCTTGAGGACAAGGTTCTTATCAGAGCGGGGTATTGTCATGAATAGGCTGAAACCAGTTATGATAAAGCAGCCCAATACCACATTAAGTGGCTATGTATGGGATATGGGTTAATAAATAGCACATTCTAGGATGTATAGGCTTATGCAGATTGTGATAATTGCTTAGGCAAAAGCTAAGCTTCTCATCCCCAATTCTCTCTAATCCTCTTATCCCCGTCTACTATTATTTCTCTTCTTCTTATTGTAATTTCTCATTTCTGTATTAATCGAAGTTGATTAGTTTCGTTCACTTTGTGTATTGACTGTTGAGTTGAGAATTTGGGTTCGTTACATTGGTGCTTTAATTGAGAGTCCCACGCGTGGGCCAGTGGCTCGAAGTGGTGGCCTGTGTGCCAGTAGTGGTGGCCTGGACCCAAGAGGGGTGCAGCCAACTGGGCGTAGCCGTGACCAATGAGGATCGATCAACGAGTGGAGTCGCGACTCGGAGTGGTGGCCTGGACCCAAAAGGGGTGCCAGCCGAGACCAACGAGGTCGTTGGATCTCAAGCGGAGGCGATTGTTATGCACCAATTGTCCCACATTGCAAAATAGAGAAATACTAATGGATTTGCAAGCTAAATGGGTTCTCCAACCTATCATGCTAGTCTTTTGGGTTGGGCTCTCCCATTTGGGTTATAACATTAAGATTGGCGAAAACGCATACAGATAAGTACTATATCAAAAACTCAAACAACAAAATCACAGGTCCAATTATGCAAAAAAAATTACAATAAACTATAAAACGAGCAAATACTACAACAATCGCAGCACAATAAATATCTCAAAATACTCATAAATTAACTGTACAAATTACTCACAGATTTTTGTGTATCCCAAGCAAGCCAAACAGTAGAAAAATGTCCCCAACCAAGTTTACTCTGAACTACATATCTTCCATGTTTAAACGCATCTCCGATTAGAACAGCGTGATAACCTCCACGCCTATAATCTTCGGTACCTTCATCTTCCGATGTATAATCACTCGTTTCACTCCGATCACCGCCGTTTCTCTCCGGCTCTTCCGCCATAACTAGATCCAACAACCACCGTACTCCGATGACGGAGAAATGAAAAACCCTAGACGTAGCAGAAGATTCTAGAAAAGAGAGGGAAGAAATTAGGGGATTTTGTTTTTATTTAATTTTTTTTGAGGTAAAAAAGAAATAACAGAAAGGAAAAGTGTTTGGTATTGTATATTGGAGTAAATTAAAAAGAATTACTCTCTCCGTTTAACTTGACACGATATTAAAAATTTTATACATCATATATCACAATTTAATTACGTAAATTTTACCAACATGGGTTATGATGTTGTGGATGGGGCTGTTCCACCCTTAACCAGGGTTTGACCTTGGGTATGAAAAAAACTCTGTTGGAGCGCTGCCACCTTAATGAACCCTGCAACGCACGATTCGAATTAGTCGACGCTTCAATGTGGGCATCAAACAACGGATGAGTAACCAAAAAAATTATATAAATTTTGATTTAATATTTAAAAATTCAGATAAATCACTAAAGAATGTAATGTGATAATGTGATGTATCTATATAAAATTAATTGATGTATCTAAGAGTTTATAATGTATTTGCGTAAAATTAAGTGGTATATTTAAAAGTGTGTGATTTATTCGTGTGGATTAAATTTAAAAAAATTAATAATTTAAAAAATATATATATATAAAATAATTAGCTTCAAAAAAAATTAAAATTAGCTTCAAAATATTTGAAAAATATTTGAGGAAACACTAGCTTAGGTTATTATTTTATTATTTACATTTAATTTGTTAGTGTTTTAAAAAAAGTATCTAAAGAGTAAAGAGTGATAGTTACCCATATGCAATTTTCTTTAACCCCATAGCAAGATAGAGAGACAAAGAGACCAACGATCTGATTGGCCAAACTTTTGAGAGAAATAAGTGCTTTTCAAAAGCTAAGAAAATAATATTAAAAAAAAATCACTTATTTGAAAAGTATTTTTAAAAGAAAAAAATATTAAAAAACACTTTAAAAAAAATTGATCAAGCATTAATTGCTATTCAAAAATATTTTTAAAATTTATTGGTTAACCACAAATTGATTCTCATCAAAAGTGTTTTTTTGAAAAATGCATTTTCTTGATTTTAGAAGCTTGACCAGACAATCGAACTTCGGGTGTTTGTGGGTTGGGCCTTATTCAATATTGGGCTCACACATCTTAAAGAGGATGAGTTACAAGAATGAATTTGAAAGTAGTGCTCTTGAAATTTTGACCATGTTTGCTCTATTGGTGAAATTTGAAGTTGCATTTTTTTTTTTATTAACTAGTAAGTATCACTAAAAAACACTAATAAATAGTTCAGGGGGTATAGGGTCCCCGTAAAGTTCAGATGTGTTACAACAAATTTTTTTAAAGTTTAGGTATATTTGAGACTATTTTCCCTTTGAAGTTCAAAAAATGTTTGCTTCTGAAGTTAGAGATTTGCTATTGGTGTTCAAACGTTCAAGAACATCTTCGTATTGTTTCATATTATATCGTACTGTATTGTGTACCAAGCAACAATTTTAAAACTAATTAAATTATATCCATGTTATCATACAAAAATTATTTTTATCTAAACTTGAAATACCCCCAAACTTAAGAAGAAGCTTATATAAAACATCCCACATGAGTACGTTTGTGCATACACCATGGAAAGATTTTTTTTTTTTTTTTAAGTTTTATTTTTCCAATTTTTAACAATAAAACTTGATAAATCTGATAAACAGTACCACAAATAAAAGAAGTTTTATTTTTCCAAAAATGTTTACTGAACAAAATGGACCATTTCAATCAGAATTCAAGTTTTAGTGGAATACAAATGTCAATAAAATTTAAAAGAACTATTGTGATGGTTCAATACAGAAAAAAAAAAAAAAACATAAATTCCGACAGTATATAGCTTAATTACAAAAAATTTCGACATCTTGCATAATTATTGATTATATCAATTTTAAATCTGGCGAGATACATAATTAGCTCCCGACACATCTAAAGAAGATACCTTCTTTCCCTTGTAAAGATACTTAATTAGCTCCCGATTTATTTTTTTTAATTTTGGGTTTGTCAAAATACATAATTAGCTCCCGATACATCCAACGAAAATATATATTCTTTCTTTGTAAAGATACATAATTAACTTTCGATATCTTTTTCTTATTCTGGGTCTGTTGGGATACACAATTAACTCCAATACATCCAACGAAGATACATAATTAGTTGAAATTTTATAAATACTTTATAAAGGTGGATTTATGTAAATATGTTAAGTTAAAGATGGATATTTATGTTATTTTTTCAACAAAAAATTAGATTCTTCTAAATGATTTATTTGCATCTTTTACTTTATTTTTTTGATAACAAAGAGAGAATTATTTGAATGATAAATTATCTTAATTGACCACAGACAAAATATTCCAATGTGTCCATTAGTGCAATATAATATAACCTGCCACATTATTTTATCATTGCAAGGCACGAATTTTTTGTCAAGACATCAACACTTTCTTATTAGACAATATTATTTTTTATTTTTTTGTATAATTAACAAATTGTTCTAAATTTTACCTACTCATTGACTTTATGTTAGATGAGCAACCATATTATAATCCTTCGAAAAATATATGGGAGCCTATATACTACATACAAGAATTAATTGACTTTATGTTAGATGAGCAATCATATAATAATTAATCATTCGAAAATGTTAGATGAGCAATCATATAATAATTAATCATTCGAAAATTATATAGGAGCCTGTATGCTACATAAAATAATAAATTATTATACTATGAAAAAATATCTGAAATATATTCAAACATCGATGAAATTTATTTTAACATGTATAAATTTTGCGGGGGTTCTATGACCCCCTAGACTATTTATTAGCGTATTATTATGACCATACTAAACTATTTATTAGTGTATTTTACTAATATTTATTTACACTGCACTCTTTTATTTATTTATTAATAAATTTTATTTATTTATTTATTAGCTTATAAACGTCACTAAAAGTTCAGGTGTTACAATAAATTTCATCGAAGTTTGAATATATTTTGGACTTTTTTCCCTGATAACGATTGAAAAAACTTTTTCTTCTCCCTAGATATGTTGTCATTGGCGAATATACACACACTTATTTTTGTTTACTTCTTTTAAATATTTTAGTGAAAAAACTATTTATTCGACTCATGCACGTAGCTTCAACCAACCTTTAGGTAAGGAGATTTGACTAATTGTAATAAATTATTCATTTTTTTTTCTAAAATTAAAAAATATAAAACATTAGAAGATTGCTTTTTATATATAGTTATTATTTTGACTTATAAGTCGTACATAACTACATATAGCAAGTAAGTAATGTATTCAACATGGTATCACATTTGTTGACTTACTAGAAATTTCAAAAAATATATAGTGTATTACACTTGTGGTCAATTTTTATTTACACAATTATAACTTCAACATGTTTATTTATATTGGTTAAAAGTCTATTTCTGACATTTTTTACTGATAAATTATAGATAATTGTTTTTATGATTTTCGATTTATAGTGAACGATGATGCAAGCAATGAACTTAATTACTCTCTGATTTACTACACAGTATTTTGCCTAAAATTTTGTGTTGTTTTAGATTGTTATCGATCTTGAAAAACAAAGACGTAACAGATTTAAGATTTGAATTTTATTTTTAATAAATTTTAAATATTAAAATAATGATCTCAAAATATTAATAATTGAATTCTAAATTTACATTTAAGTTCCGCCCCTATTATTAATAATTTTCATTATAGGTTTTTTTCTATTTTTTTTCGAATGATTTGAATATTTTCTCAAATTATCGTGAGGTTAAATTTCAACAATTAAGAATATAAATTGTAATGATATATGTGATGAGGTCACTAGCTACTTAATTCCATGTTAATTTACAGAATTTTGTATTGATGTAGATATATACATTTTTTTTTGTGTGTGATAAGTCAATAAATTATAATTATCATAATATTCTTGGATAGGATTAGTTGAAACCCTACCAAATTCTTCCAATTTCGAGTTTGATTTTCCACATCACTATTGTCAAAATAATGAGGAAATTTCGATAGCAATCTTTTATCTTACTCGATGTTCGATATTTAATTTAGAGTCTTAACGATTAATTTAGATTGATGTCGTGTAATACCTGTTATAAAGGGAAGTAAATTAGTTTATATATGAAGATGAGGTGCACATGACATCTTAGACGAATCTCACATTAAAATGAGAGCGGATAATAAAACATTTTTCATGATTTAACTCAAGTTTACATGGTGCGCTTACGCTTCTCATTTATAATGTGATCTAGTCCAAAAGACAAATTCGCGCTAGCCTATGCCCAAAGCGGATAGTATATGTCATGAATTAACTTAAGGCGTGACAAACTTCTTATTTAGTGGCGGAGCTAGGATTGACACCAAGGGGTTCACAAGTAAATATACGAACTAACCGAAGGGGGTTCGACATCTAATATATATATATATATATAATAATAATTTTAACCATGTATATATAGTATAATTTTACATCGGAGGGGTTCGGATGAACATATGTAGCTCCGCCCCTATCCTTATTAGGATTTTTTTTCTCTTCATAGAACGCAAATTCGATATAATCCGAGATATTGGATTAAGAATGAAATAATTCTATTTATCCCCAACAACCTGATAGCTTTTCTTCTTTACTCTAAAGTCGAATTAAATTTGTCCAATATAATTAAGACAATAATAATAGTTAGAAATGAGTCCACATTGTAACAATCCTAAACTTTTAATTATGTACTGTTAGTAAACATTCTTGATAGTTTCCAATTCAAAATAAATAATTTGATCACCATAATCCTACTTTAAGTTTGAGGGTATAAGAGTATCTGATCATATCCTAATGAATTCTTTTATAGATGAATAAGTAATTGAAGTATTGATGGGGATTGAAAAGTGATGATTTATGAATGCGTATTTTTTGTTTTTACAATTTTCTATTTTCCGCAATATTTATTAATTCGACTACTATATATATTCGAATAATTTAAATTCACGCTTCATAAAACTTAATAACTATTTAAAGAAAATAGAGCGCATTCTGTTGGGTCATGGGCTTTTGTCCCTTTCTATGTGGATAAAATGAAGCTCAATTTGGACCAACCCACTTTTGCTCATAGGCCCATTACTATGGGGCATATATATTGATTTTTTTTAGATCTTATTCACCATCCCAAAAAGAGAGTTTTCAGCTGCCAAAGAGAGAAAAATAAAGCTGATTTTCGCACCTAAATTTCAGCCACAAATGTCAACTCAAATTGCGGTTCTCGCTTCGTTTCTTGTCCGATTGAGCTGATTTTTGGACTGCTTGTTCCTCTCATCTCAATCTTTGATTAGGAACTGACGGAGCTTGATTTGGTGGTCTGTAGCTCCTGTTCTTCATTACCGAACAGTAGCTGCGTTTTTTGTGCTTTCACTCCTTTATTTCTCTAGTGTTTGGTGCTATGGATTATGTATTGTTTCTTGTTGTTTGGCACTTGTTTGGTGCCCATTTTGGAGGACAATATTGTAACTCTTTGGTGATTATAGTGGAGGTTTTGGTCCCGTGATTTTTTACTCTTCACACTGAAGGGTTTTCCACGTAAATCTTGTGTCTCGTGTGATTGCCTTTATTCTTATCTTGTTTCATTTGGTTGATTTGTTTGCTGTATATTACTCTATTTTGTTTGGGTTTATTTGTCTCCTCTTGGTTCAAGTTGAAAGGGAAAGTTTAGTCTTGAGTATTTTCGGCTGCTACCCTGTCGGGCTCTTTGATTGTGTGTCTGTCTTTCCTAACACTTTCTACCAATAATTTCTCTATTCCCAGTAGGGCTGATCATAAAATATCGAAAATCGAATTACCGAACTAAACAATAAAAGTTTGGTAATTGGTATTTGGTAATTCGATATTTGGTATGACATTTGGGAGTAAAATTTCAATATTTTGGTATTTGAGATTGGGTTTGGAACAAGATACTAATACCGTTTGGTATTCGGTATTTACCGAATATATGTATATGTATATGTATATGTATATGTATATGTATATGTATATGTATATGATACGATATGTCTAACCAACCCAATAGATAATAGAATTACTTATACCAAAAAATCTCTTGGACTTAGGCAATATATTCGTAAAAAGCAATAAAAAGAATACTAAATAAGGTTTCTGTTAAATATACTCTTTGAAGTTTAAACATGCATTTGCACATCTCCAACTTTAATATGGTATTACCAAATACCATACTGAATTGAAGTTTAATTTACTGATTACCGAATTACCAAATCGATGTTTATAACTATGGTATATGGTATCTACATTTAAATATCAATTACCAAATCCAAACTTTAAGAATATCGAACCAAATACCGAGTGTGCATCCCTAATTCCCACCACTCAAATTTGATTTCAATTTAGTTGCTTATAGAGTTTGCCCAAAAAAGTATTGATGTAATGGCAAATATTGTTAAGTCCAGCAATAATTCTTGCATATTGACAAAACAAATTACTCCCTCCGTCTCAAATTATCCATCCCAAATTGAGATGACACATTGATTAAGAAAAATAATTAATTACATGACTAGTTTACCATTTACATTTTAATTTAAAGAAAAAGTAATTAATGCAAAGGGTAAAACATGGAAAAAAAATTGTCTTCTTGATTAATAAAAAAGGACAAGTAAAATAAGAAATCAAATAAGACAATTTGGGACAAATAATTTGAGACAGAGGGAGTATTAAATATGCACATGCGTTGTTAAATTCTACTCCAATACTCTCTTCTGTATCAAAATAGTTGGTAAAATTAATTAGGAGTGCAATTTGATTAAGAGTATATTCATTATTAATTTATTAATATTCATATATTCGCGTGCCTCGTAATTCTGGAATAATTAATGTTAAAATTAAAGTTAAAAATAATAATTAATGCTCTCTTGATCTTTTAAGCTGACAAGCTATTACTATGTTGAGACAAATATTTTTAGTAAACATGATAACTATTTTAAGACGGAGAGTATATCTATGAGAATACGTGCAACCTTTAACTTTTACAAAACAAAAAAGAACTAAATAGTATTATTACTATATATACCGTGACGTAAAATAATACATCTTTAAATTTGTATTTAATTGACATATCCTCTGCATACAAAAATTGTTATAATAAGTACCATTGTACTACTCTTTTGTGTGACAAAATTGACATTTATTGATGAAGACTAATTAAAATTTTTGATAAGTAAAGAGTAATTTTTATTTTAAGTTTTTAACCTTCAAGCAAATCCAAGGAATAGCAAATTTTCTTGAATGTGGATAATTTGTCTTCGAATAGAGGAACGAAGACATCGATACTACCGTCCCCTATGAAGGACGGTAAAAGAAACATCATGCCTTCGGTAGGAAAATACGAAGGCATGAAAATGTACGGGCAACCCGTACCAAAATCAAGGTCGTAGAATGGAAACCTTAACCAGCTATCCACCTCGATATTTGGGGAAAGTATGTGCTTGGTCATGTCCGCGGTGGGGACAAGATGTTCTTCCTTTGCATTGGTATTAGCAAAGTCAATGAGCGATCTGAAATAGTCGTTGTTTACTTTTGAAATCGCGTCATGAATTAGCTTTGTTGCGTATGGAAGAGGTTCGCGCAATAGGTCCTTTACTTTTGTTGTTGGGAATGCCCATAGGACTAAGTTCCCAAAGTATTCATTGGGTACTTTAGGATTCAACCTCGTTCTACCATTGACTGAGATTCTTATTTGGGTTGACTCAAATCCACTTAGTCCGCGGGCTTTGGTTATGGCCCTCCATAAATGCGCGAGGAGACTTTCAAAGGTGCTATAGGGCTTGTTATTTCGATTCAAGGAAGAAGCCCTGGCTTTAAGTTCCGCGAGGAACTCAATAGTGAAATGGACTTTGTGTACAACCATGTCCTCAGATATATGATGAACCTCATTGAGTGAATGTTCTTTTTTCGATTTAGACATGAATTCAACCCCCTTATGTTGATACTGGATGAGAGGAGGATTTCGAGGGGTGAAAATTGTACGGTCATGCAGAGGAAGTGGACTGACTCTGAGGCCTCGACAGGCCTGACCCCATGCAACCAAGAAGTTGCTAGTGGAATGTCCATCCGCCACACTGTGGTGCGCGGTGAAACCAACCACCAAGGAGCCACAAGTGAACCTAGTCAATTGGACTTGCACCAATTCTTTCACATCCTTCAAGCTAGGGTGTAGGTTAAGCAAAGAAGGCGAAGGCTCGAAGGGCATTACTTGATCAAGGGTGCTACTAGCCGATGCCTCGACAAATCTAACACCCTCATCATTGAGAAAAATCACTCTATTCCCATATTCGTCTTCACCTAATCTCCCACCCCACTCTCGATAAATAGCCAGGGCTTTTCGAAGACCTAACTCAATCACGGTGTTTGATGGGGTGGGAGGGTGATAGGCATAGATGATAGCAATTTGAGCCTCATATGTGACCTTATCAAAGACACTAAGAGGAATGTTGCTACTTGTTGTTGGAGGGGTGTTTTCATAGAAAGGCTTAATGATTCTTGAACTTTCTATTCTAATCTTCATGATTTTTTTTCTTTTGTTTTGGCTAATAAATGGACAAAGAAATTAGTATGTAGAGCACAAAAAAATGTTGTTCTTCTAGCTTTTGTTATATGTTGAAGGCATGGGTTGGGTATTTATATTTATACAAAATATATGATGCATACTTGTTCTCCATTTGATTTTTAAGACGTGTTTGGCCAGTGTAGGGAAAAAATAAAAAATAAAAAGTTGGTATAATATTGAATAAAATAAGAACAAATGTCAGTAATAGATTGGATGTGTTAGTTAATGGCATGTTCAAAATTCAATGTACAAACTCCACTAATTAGCTTTTGTGCATGTTCAAAATTCAATGTACAAACTCCACTAATTAGCTTTTGTCCAAGTGATTAATTAATCATCGTTTTTAATTTTAAGAGTAAATTTCATCCGTGTTCACTTAACTTTGTGTTTATTATGTAAAAGTCACTTTTCTTTCATTAAAATATTAAGATTTTTTTTTTTTAATGAAAATAGTCTTCATTAGATAGTCTAATCTATTAATTAATTGATATTCTTCTATTATATAATCCATAAGGAAAATTGGGTTAGACACATATAAAAAAAGGGTCAAGATCTAAGTAATATATTATATTCTCTTAAATTAAAATTAAGGTTTCAACATTATTTTTCCGATAAGATTATTGTGAAATCTGGTCATAGTAATTTTTGTGATATCCAGGAGCAAAATAAAATAATATGCGTGTAATGAATGAAAGAAAAATTACTTTTATATAATATACACAAAGTGATGATGAATGAAATTTCCTCTTAATTTGAAGTTTTAATGTATAGTTTGACTTTCATCACACTAGTATTTTTAATTGAATTGTATTGCAATTATCTTTTGCCAACTTTACATTTGTATAATATGCATAGCACCATTTGATATAGTGCTTCTATGTTAAGCTGAACCAATAAGTAGTTTACATGATAAATGACCGCCCCTTGGCCCCCCCCCCCCCCCCCCCACGCCCAAAAAAAAAAGGAAGAAATTGATGCACGAAACAAGTCGTGTTCACACATGATTCGAAGGGTCACGTGTGCATCAATCGATTCGGTTCGGTTCGATTTTATGTAATATCAATTTAGTTTATCGGTTTTTAAATATGTTAAACTAATATAAAACAATAAGATATTTTTTATCGATTTTCGATTTATCGATTTTTAGTCCTTAACGGTTCGATTTTTGATTTAACCGATCAGAAAATATGCATAAAATATAAATAGTAGCAACTAACAAGAAAAGAAACAAAATCTTAGTTGCAATAAAAATCCTAAATGATGTGTTTTATTTTACAAGAATCTTTAAACTTGAGTAGGTTTTTGGGGAATTGAATAGGTTTATAGAAACGAAAGAAAAATATAGAGTATGTCTTTTTTTAAATATATATATATATATATATATATATATATATATATATATATAAATATAAAAGTGTAATTTGAAATATTCTTATTTGGTTATCGATTTACCCAATAAAAAGAATCGAATTGAACCAATAACTCAATAAATTTTTTTTTTTATAAAACCATTTAAAAATCGTTAATCCAATAATCCAATAACAATAAATCGATAACATTTTTATCGGTTCGGTTTTTCTCCAAGTAGGTAGAATTTTTTTTAGGAGACTATATTTTCAAAGGAATTTCACAAAATTTCGGATGGTTCAATTTTCTACTTTCTATAATCACCATTAATACAGCAAGTTCCATCTCAGACATCTCCTTCTATTGTTAATTTAGAATTTAAGTTTTGTGTACAGTCAGTATAAAAAATATTCTATACTATTGAGAAAATTTGATTTGGTATTGCAGGTTGTCCAATTTTTATTTTTATTTTTATTTTTTATTTTTATGTAAATAATTGGATAACCTGCAATAACAGTTTAAGTTTACCTAATAGTGTAGAATAGAGCTGTACACTGATGGTGCACATAACTTAAACTCGTTAATTTATACCAAATATATTTTCATTATTTTTTTTGATTCCCTTCCGATGTTTGATACCTGCATTGAAATTCGACTAAATCTGAATTCACACTGGAAAGTTTCACATTAGGGGTAAAACGGCCCATAACGACTAAATCTGAATTCGCGGTGGAAAGTTCTACATTAGGGGGTAAAACGGCCCCTAATGACTAAATATGAATTCGTGCTGGAAAGTTTCACATTAAAGGATAAAACGGCTGCCTAATGTACAAAAGTGACTTCATACTCAGAGAGACTCAAACTCGAAACCTCTTTTTTTTTTTTGGTGAAAAAACTTGAGACCTCTGATTATAAATATAAAAAGTCTTTGTGTTATGGAAGAATTTTATTGTAATGTGCTTTTGTTCCATTCAGTTACGCGAAAGAGAAAATGAAATTGAATACAACTACTAGTCCATGACCTTTTTTGGCTGTAAATAAATAATAAATAGAGAGTTTGGCTTCCAAAAAATATCTAGTCAAATTATATTGTAGAAATCAGAACAATTTAAAATTTTGATGTAGTTTTTTCATCAAAACTAAAACTTTTTTCTTTTTAGAAATCTTTTTTTTTAAAAAAAAAAAATCCTGCAATAATTGACCCTTTATGTTGATATAAAAATTCAAAAAGGTGATATCCATGTGTAGAACTCATGAAATATAAGTTAAAAGGTAAGTACTATTTTATCGTTCAATTTATGATATAAATTGTTTTATTTATTTCTAATCAAACTAATGGATCACAGGCTTTCGTATTTTTGTATATTTAATACTTCTCGAAAAAAAAATTAATTTGACATTTGGTAGATTCTTCTGTTGACTTTGATGTGCATAATTATCTTATATACGCTCTTTAACATATTTTTAATTGGGGTGGGTATTAGTAACAACAGACAAATCACTATATATAAAGTTGACAATTAATATAATCCTCTTTTCTTGGTGTAGGGTTTTACTAATTAGTTAATTAAGGGGGAAGTCAAACGTAGCAATTAGATAATTGGAATATATATATATATATATATTAAGATGGGGTTACCGGCGCGGACCTATGTCCTATCTTGTGGTGCTCGAGCATTCGTTAAGTTCTATGTTGATTATGTATAATTATATAAAAATTGATAAAGATTTAAAAAAGCATCAAGGAAACCAAGAAAATAGCCGGTGTTTTGATTTTCAAGCAGAACCTTAAAGCTTTGGCATCAATATGTATATTCGAAACTCCCGGACACTCACGATTCCTAAATTAGTGAATCTGTCACTGTGGGCATAAACGTAAGGGCGGATTGAGGTATGGGGTGTGAGTTATCGAAAATTTAGTAATATTTGTATATATTTTGTATTTATATTGAGAAATGTATTAAAAATATAATATTTGTTGAAAATCTTATAATAAAATAAGCTCTTGATCCAGTCACAGAAATGAAACTTGCTTTTAAAGAGTTGTTTTTCTTCTCAATGAGGGTTTGATTCCCTTGGATATTTACAAGCAGTTTTTTTGTTTTTGTTTTAAATTGCTGGAAATCATAAATTTTAAACCCTTAATTTAACTCTAAATGAATGATTATAAATTTCAATTATGGCAATTAGCACTAAAAAGGGCAGCTCGGTGCACTAAAACTATTGCTATGCGCGGTGTCTGGTGAAGAACCCCACCACAAGGGTGTATCGTAAGCAGCCTTACCTTACATTTCTACCAAAGGTTGTTTCCAAGGCTTGAACTCGTGACCTCCTGGTCACATGACAACACTTATTGTTGATAATTGTTTTACAATATAATGATCATCAAGGGCGAATTAATGAGTCAATTCCTTATATTATCATTCAACTTAGGAAAGTATCTCACTAAAGCCAAGCCATTTTTTTTTGTTTCAATAATGTATTTCAACTTTGTATATTTTTCTTACAAATTAATAATTGTTAAAATAATCCTTATTCTTAAAAAAAAATTAACCAAAATAGTCCCTTCTTAATTTTTAATAGCTTTTTAACTATGAAAAATAGTCCCTTCTTAATTTTTAATATTCTTACAAATATGATATACTAATAGCTTTTTAACTATGAAAAAATACTGCGTATCATTTTAGTTCAACTTCTATTTGTAATATTAAAATAATGTAGTGCACCAAAAAATGTGATTGATATTGTTAAAGAAGCTTATATGCACTCTATTATTTGAAAACTTAGGAGTTCCACGATAAATAATATTTTATATTTATTTATTTTATGATAAAATAATTCAAATTTAGTTGTTGTTTTCTTCTAAAAATAATTGTCAAAAGATTCATAATTCATATAGAAGACGATGAATTCCTTCAATCCCCCGACTCTCTAGCTAGTAGAAAAACAATCATATATAAATATTTTAAAAAATTTCTATAATAAATTAAAATATCGATGAAGGATATCATGCTAGTATCATAAATCAATCAACATCAAATAAAATTAGAAAAATTCATATAATCATTGTGTAATTTAAAAATTATAAAGTTTTCAAATATTATTTTTGTCAGTCTTGTGATATTATTTGGGAAAAAACTATATTACCTCTTCAACTTGACTTTAAAAACTAAATATATTTCTCAATTTTTCTTTTTATTTATTTTTTAATATTGTGATATCTCTTTTTAAATTTAATTACTCTCCCTGTCCCATTTTAGTTGGTCGTCTTACTAAAAATAAATGACTCATATTAGTTGATCGCTTACTAAATCAAAATAGAATTAATGAATTTTTTTCATGATATACTACAATTCATAGTATGCATTAAAACGTGAACAATTTCAATTTCGATATTCATTTCTATGCCGTATCATTAATATTGCTAAAGGGTAAAATAATAAAAAATTTAATTTAATTTATAATTTTTTAATCACCGTGTAAAATAGAATGTGCCCAACTAAAAAGGGATAGAGGGAGTATGTAATGAAGTAAAAATGTGAGATATAGTTGGAGGTCTATTAATATTTCAAATAAAAGAATAAAGATAATTTAAATTCATTTTTCTTACAAAGAATAAGGACTATTTTAACAATTGTTAGTTTGTAAAGAAAATATACAAAGTTAAATGACATTGTTGAAACAAAAAAAAAAAAAAGATAAGTGACTTTAGTAGGATATTTTCCCAAGCTGAGTGACAAATTGACTGAACGAACTTAATTCAACACTATACGAGTATGACTATGAGAAAAAAATTGATTGAACGAAACTTCAGCAATTTTGAACCTCAAGTCTAATTTTAGACACCACATATCTGACTCAAGTTACTAAGAAAAAAATTTGAAATTTCTAATTTAAAAAATAATAATTCAAACATAATTTTCTTTGGAGGGTTGGTGGGGTGTAGTCGGGTAAGAGATGAAGTTAAATAATATAGAGTAAAATGTAAAATAAGATCATATAAATAAGCAAATCATGAGATACTATCAAATCCGTAGTTACATAAAGTGAGTTTTTTCATAGTTATCGATCCATGAAATTAAATCATACCATTCCATATATTTTAAGAAGCAATCAAAACAAACATGATTCTCTCAATAATCATTAGAGGCGGAGACAAAATTTTAACTCAGGGGTAATTTTAATCATGTATAAATGATATATTTTTTAATCGAAGGAGGTTCGGATAAACCCCTGCCAAAGGGCTGGCTTTGCCCTTGATAATCACACCATATCATACCGTGAAAAACTACCATCCAAACAAAGTGTTAGTGGTTCTATAGTTGGGTTGAGCACCATGAGGTCTCATGTTCAATTTCCAACAGAGACAAACACTAGGGTGATTTTTTTTCCATCCGTTTCAGCTGGTAGGCAGAATTACTTGATATCTGTTGCTGGTGGGAGGTGGCAGATATTCTATAGAATTAGTCAAGATGTGCGCAAGCTAACGCGGACACCACAATGATAAAAGAAAAAAAATTTCTATTTCATGCAAAATGCAAACTAAAAGGCTAATCCAAAATCCATTTAACTTCCTTATTTTGTTTAACTTCCCTTTTCGTAACTTGTATATACATAACCCTTAATCAGAGGTCGAGGGTTTGACCCTGGGTATGGAGAAAACTCTGTTGGGAGCACTGTCACCTTAATGGGCCCTACAACGCGCGATCCGAATCAGTCAGGGCTTCAATGCGGACACCAGACACCGAATGGGAAACCCAAAAAAAATATGTATATACATATTATCAATATGTATGTATCTCTTATATATACTTCAGTATTTCTATTGATTCACTACTCTACTAACTCAAAGAGGAAATGAATTACTTTATTTTTAACAATTTGAATTATTAAAGCATATCTAAACAAATATCTGTCGTGTCATGTTTGATATTCATTTGATAACTAAAAAATTTTCATTATCAAAGTGAGAAATACATTACAATTATTTCTTTTACTATTTCTCCTATCTTTGTATTCGAATATTATTTTTCAAATATGTTTAATATCTTTTATTCACTTTACTTCACTTATTTATTTACTTCTTAAAGTGTTTTTATTCATTTAGACGTTTCATTGTTATTCACATGCTATAGTGATTTTTTCTCTAAGTTATAGATATGTTGATTGATCCACTTTGTATTAAAAAGTATTGTTGCATTAGTATGTCTTGTATTTCATATTTGAAGTGTTATTTCCTCATTTCTAGCTCATTCTCCTTTTTTCTTTGTTTAATGAAAACATACCCTAGACTTCATCATATCATAGTATTTGGAGCAAATATGTGTTAATCTATTTGTCCAAATTTTAATCAACTACTCTTGTGGATTCATGTCTTCTTTTCAAGGGCTAGTTAATTATATTGTACTAGATTCAATTTCCCTTTCGTTGGACAATTTGGTTTGCTTTGTTATCATGGCTTACTATTTCTTTAGCTTGAGCATGTTTTTTTTTTTTTTCATCTCATCATTATCTATTAGGTGTAAAATTTTCGAACACATATTAAATATTTTTCATTTATCTTTTCCTTTGCATGAATCTGTTTTGGAGTTCAAATGAACTCCTTTCTCTTCGAGTCAAGTTCGAAGTTTTAAACGCAAAGTCGATTATATAGCGTGCGGGTGCAAGAAGATGAAAGAATAAATAAAATGGGTGAAAACTCATTGATGAGGTTACTAAGAAATTTGAAAAGTCTCAATTTTTATTATTACCTTATTTTTATTTATTCATTTAGTCATTTATTTATCCATTCATTTGGGCCTCAAAGCCAAAATTGTAATTTAATACAGATGAAACAAATTTTGGGCCTCAAAGGTCCAAAAACTAGCTTAGGACAGGTAATGGAACAAAAGTCCAAGTATAGGGTCAAAGGGTCAAAGCCCAAATTAGCATAGGACTTCAATGTATATCAAATGCTTATTGCAGAAATTCTATCTAGAGTTAGAAAGAGTTGTTAAGAAAACTAGCTACTGATTTTAAAGCAGATTATTTGTAGTAGAACTGCTTTCCAATTTTACTGGTATGAGTGATAGTTTATCTGAGATGAGATCATCTGGCTGAGTTGTAGCCAAACTGTGTTTTGTTCATACACACTTGATGATTAATAAAAATCTTTAATTACCAATAAAATAAAATAATAATTTCCAAACCTAAACTAAACTATATGTCGGGCAACCGTTACAGGGAACACAGCTAACCCACAGCACATCACTTCCAGTGTCTATCTGTACATAGAAGTCTTTAGAGGGGAACCCAACCGAACTCTTATAAAATAAATCCTGAAACAAAATCATGTAGTTTACGCGCTACTTGAGAAATCATAAATAAGATGATTAATTTCAGAAATTTATCCTTCATTTTTATTAATAAAAGGTCTCAAGTACATTCAGTAAAATTAGTTTTTGTGTACATCACATGTGCATCTCGTGTACCACACGTGCATCTCATGCGATGTACGTGCATCTTGTGCGATAAACGTGCATCTCGAGCGATGTACGTGCATCTCGAGCGATGTACGTGCATCTCGAGTGATGAACGTGCATCTTGTGCGATAAACGTGCATCTTGTGTGCATTTTGTGTGATATACGTGCATCCATTGTCAATTGATAAAAATATGATCAAGAGAAAATATGATTACTAAAAGAGCACTAGTATCATGGGAAGAAATGTTTGTCATTGGCTGCCGTCAATTGCTCTGTCAGGCTTACTTAGGAGTTCACCAGTCCGTGATGTACTACATCTGTATCATAAAATTCCAACAACTATAAGGTTAAATAATGGCAAGTAGCGAAAGTAACATATACTATCTAAAACTATAAAGATGAATTATAGCTCACTCGAAAATGACCCGAGCAGATGAGATTGTCATCAAGGATTTTTTCACAATTGTATCAAAGTGCATAAAATCTGCAATATAATATCCTGATGTCCCACTGCCATCACCGTAATGGAACGTATACTCACAATGATTTGAGTAGAACAAGATTGCAGTCCAACAACACATCTTTGGTCTGAACATAAGACCGGCCGAGCTGTTGACGAGTTTGATGGATCAAAGAATTCTAAGCAGTTCTGTTATAGAAAGAAAATTTTCGTCAAACACTATTCTTAGCCTGAAACAATCATAAAACTGCTAAAAAGGTGGTTAATCTTAGCCACTAGATCACTAAAGTAAGAA